>NW_015150838.1:422984-427615 GCF_000732505.1 Cyprinodon variegatus
CAGAAAAATCTACTTGAGTACAGTAACGAAGTATTTGTACTTCGTTACTTCTCATCTCTGACCATGACATATACTAATCAGAATTCAGCCACCTTTACTCTGATACTCCCAAATAAAAAAACAATCCAAGAAGTTGCCTTTAGTTATAATTTCATTTCATTACCAAAAAGTTGCTCTGTGAAGTCCTCTGAGGTTAGTGAGACATTATTAGTGAATAAAAAGCTCAAAAAAGTTAGGGAGAAAGATGAGGTGTTTGAATCAGCGTGAGGGGATAAATAAAAATGTCACAGAGCACCACATCTTATATGTACTGCTGCTTGATCAGTGTCTTTTTATAAATAATCACATTAGATGCAGCTCAGACTTTCATAACTGCCAGACTGATTTAGTAGATTCAGTTTTACAAATAAGCCCTATTCCTGATGCTTTTTCCCCCCCAACTCAGACCAGACAGACCCAAAGCACGTGCAGTCAATGTCATGTTGACTGAATAGCTGCTGTTTTCTTGTTGGGAAATCTGCATATTTTCCAATAAGAACTTTCTATATGTTTTTTTTTTTTTTTTTATTAAAAATAGAAGAGAGTCAGGGAAACATAATAATTTTACATGGATGTCATGGCTTTAAAGTTCAAAATAACTTCTTATATCTAGCATTTAGGCTGAAACCGACTAGGAACTGTACCTGGAAGAAATTTAGAACCTAAATAGGTTTGATATATAATTCAAATTAAATGAAACCCCACTTAAGACCAAACTATTCAATAGGAAGGTTGCAGTGAATGAAGATATGTTACGATGGCTTGCCATATACAGGATGTAGTACACTCTGTTACCTTAAAATACTACAAGGTGGAGGACAAACTGCTGACAGAACATACCGGACTCTACCATAAATAGTTAAATAAGTACAAAGGTATTACTATCAAAATACACCAGGTAAAGATGAATAAAGAGTAGACTGTATAAAGCAATTCTCAGCGTCTCATCTAGAATCACATTTTAAATAAAATGTAAATTTAAAGGATCACCGACATAAAATGTTTTATTAATTACCATTTGCAATGAAAATACTTTCCTTTAAAACTATACACAAATGGAAGTAGTAATTTCCATAAAAATAAAGCAAACATTAGGGCAAATTAAACTTATTTAATAAAAATGTCAGCTTTTAAAGGTAGTTTCATCATACAGTATTAATTAGGGTCAAAAGAAAAAACACAAAAAAAAAATAACCAAACACTTTTTGGTTTGTTAAAAGTAAACATTTTAATGTTTGATTCCTTCAACTGTAATTCATTGTATTATCCATTTGTGTTGAAGGATTAAAACATTTCATTTTCTTGGGTCTTTACAGTTATAACGTTTAAATTTTAACGTCAGGAGTTAAAAAGCATCTTTCAGTATTATTCATGAGAAAAGGCTGCGGCACAGTGTGAAATTAATGCAGTAAAAAACTGCAAAATGAGCCAAAATAAATATTTAACATCAAAGGCACATGTTTTTACACAAAACTAGTCATAAATTGGTGCAATTTATAATTAATACTTTCAGATAAAAATAATACATTTTTTTCTTCAAGAGTCTCAGTTTTAGTCTCTGGGATGAAGTTTATTTTTCCTGCTTTTTCAGCACAGCATTGTTTCCATGTGTAGCTTCACCAGCGGTTTCCAAAAGACGACTCCCCTGACCCAAAGTTCCTGTTTTTCAAGTAGCGCTTGACCTCCTCCAGCTCGGACGGCCCAAGGCTCTGGTCCACCCCCGGCGTGGGCTCGTAGCTCAGAGGTGAGACGATGTAGCCGTTACGATAGAGGCAAACCTGCTTGCACATCTCACAGCAGGTGAAAAGAAGGCCGAAGTAGGGAACGATCTGTGAATGAATGAGAGGTTGGAGGTAGATTAATCCTTTCCTGTTTCAGCAACAAGAAATTTGAAATAAATGACCTCCAAGATGTGACTTTAAGATTAAATGATTGTTTCTTTACAGTCGAAATGGTCTTATGTTAAATTAGATCATCATGTGAGAGACAATGTTCATCTCTAAAGATATATGCAGCTGAAACCGGACACTGGGGCATGCTGTTCAACCCTGCTCATGGTATTCTTGCAGGGGGCACCCACTGCGTCACCTTCCTGGTCCTGCCCACATTCTCTCCTTTACGTAGATCATGAGTTTCCAATCTATCCTTTGGCATTTGTGCTGATTTGTAACACAAGATCAGGTTGACCCGAACTTCAAACCATTTGAATGAACCCAGCATAGATGTTACAATAAAAAATCTGAAGTTACCTTTATTGTGTTTGCTGTTAGTCCATTCCACAGAGACAGGACGCCCTTGCTTCTAACAACCTGCATGAAACAGTCCATCATTCCAGTGAAGTGGACATCAACGCCACCGAAATGGGGAAGACGGGGACTCTGTGCCTATGAAAAGAAAGAAAGGGGAATGACAGGAAATGTGGTGAAAAACTAGAAATATCTGGAAGAACTTGCAATTAAAAAAACATTTCCTGGAGTTGTTACACATGAAAGTTGGATATTCTCTATTTGAGATATATTTATGCCATTTAACGCAAAAAAGCAGCGTTGGTTATAATATGCTTAGGTACTAAAACAGAAAATAGCACAAAAAAAGGTATAAAAATCTTAAACAACCTCCTCCACTATCATTGGTAACCCTGATGTCTAAAAAAAATACAGGCTTAAATTAGTATTTCAATCAATTTTCACATTCATTTATAAATGGATAAGTCCCAAGAACAAGGTTAATTTTCAGATATATGAGATTAAGTTTAACATTCAAACATAAAAAATCACTAAAAATTATTATTGAGCAAGACCTCACAGTTTCATGAAAAAAAAATATAATGCATGACTTTCTAGTTGGTTTTGTTTGAGTTTTAATCTGAACTAACACCAGCAGGAGAACGTTACATTTTGCATGAGAAGCCTCTCTTACAATAATCAGTGTTACATTCAGATTGTATTGGAGCCACAAGGTTATCAAACATCCAAGGAAACTAAAGTTGCTGGGATTCAATGGGCCTTCAGTCAAACATCTTAATGGAAAGGCTTTATTTCCACGGGCACTCCTTATGACAGATATCCGCAAATCCCCAACACAGTATTTAAGCATAAAAAATGGATGGTCACATATATAAAAATAGCATTGGTAAATAATTGCTGTCTGAAACTTCTGTGATAAACTGAAAACTGATCCTTGAATCTAACATCATTACAGAGTCTTAAATGCCTGGCCTCACATCATCTCAATCTATCAATGATTTTAGCATACATCTAAAGAACAGAGCAGGGGAAGAAATCTGACAAATCATGCATAGATTATCTAAAAAGAAGCCTTGTTGTATTCATGTATTGACAGTATTCTTGAGCAGTTGGATTTTTGCTAGTTTGGCTTCCAATCCTTCACTGAGCATGTGTCTAGAAAAATTACATCTGTGTCCAGACCTGCATTTATCAAGCTATATTAAGTTTCTAAATAATCTGCCTGAGGCTATGACTAAGAAATACATGTAGCACTTTTCTTGACATTTTTTATTCATTTCAGAATATCAGGATATATCTTACTGACTTGAAAGTTTCTTTAGGATAAAACTTATAGTGGCTAACGTTATCCTGAGCTAGCTATAGCTATGTTTCTATAGGCTTAGACTGCTGGAGGACATAGGGATCCTTTTTTCTCCATTCAGCTTCATCCTTTCTCTATTCTCACATTTTGTGGTATTTGTTAGTTCATCTAACGTCATGTCCTCTCTGCTTTTTCTCATAGTAGCTTCATCTGGTCTCTTACTGTTTGGCTGTGACACCATCCTGGAGAGATATATCAGCTGTGCATCAACACCTTTATTTATAGATGTTGGAGCTTGGCCTGTTTTTCAGTGTAGTCCTATTTCTTTTACTGTGACTAACTGTACGTGCTCTATTTCATCCTCTGTCATGGGAGCTGGCTCAGAGGTTGTCTGCCTGGTTGTGTTTCCTGAATAGGGCCACCTATGGAGCTGGTTTACAGTTGCCTTTTGTATCTCTGCTTCTTTATCTATGTCTGCTCTTTCTCTTTGAACCCAAGTCGGCCTCAGAAGATGGCCGCTCACACTGAGCTTGGTTCTGCTGGAAGTTTCTTCTTGGTAAAAGGGAGTTTTCCTCTCTATTGTCGCTACAAGCATGCTTGGTGTGAGGGATTGCATTCAAGTCAATGAGTTGATGGATAGAAAACTTTGCACTATTATGGCTGTTTGATCTGGTTGAATCGACTCTGTAAAGTGCCTTGAAATGACATGTATTGTAAATTGGTGCTATATAAATAAACTCATCATTTATTTTTCAACAGGCCAATGAACCCAAACACACCTCCAGGCTGTGTATGGGGTCATTGTCCCCAGGCTGCCATTTGATAAAGAAGGAGACTGATAGGGTGCTGCGCCAGATGACCTGGCCTCCACAATCACCAGACCTGAACCCAATCGTGATGGTTTGGGGTGAGCTGGACCGCAGAGTGAAGGCAAAATGGCCAACAAGTGCCAAGCATCTCTAGGACTTCCTTCAAAACTGTTGGAATACAATTTCAGGTGACTACCTCTTGAAGCTCATCAAGAGAATGCCAAAGGTGTGTGA
>NW_015150838.1:428011-450992 GCF_000732505.1 Cyprinodon variegatus
TATATATATATATATATATATATATATATATATATATATATATATTCTGTAGGCCGAAGGTCCACTGCAGGAAAGTTTGAGGGTTTCTCTGGAAAATTTCAAGACTTCAGTACACAACTGAGAGTTGCTTCCACTATGTGTGTTTGCTGTTAAACAAAACATCTTCAATATACTGGGACGCGCCGGTTTGATAATGTTTTGGGACAAGCTAAGAGGAGGGATAAACCAAATGCATTAAGGAGTAAATATAACCACAAGACTGTTGAACTATTTCAGATGGAAAATGTTTGTTGGTTGTTTATTTAACCACAGCTCAGCAGAGTGACGACACAGTGGAGCTTTGAGAACAAGTCTGTGAGCCACCCAGAGCTGAAAAAGGTAGAAAAATGTCCACACTGAAAGGCTCCTGGACAGACTGTAGACATCAATTCACCTCCAACAGGCTTTCTCCTTTCTGACTCTGGTGGACTTCCAAATATTTAACCTCCTGTGGGGCCAGCAGTGTCCTGAGAGTCTTTGAGTTCACGTAGGAAATGTCGTAGATCCTGCCCGCCATCATGCGGGCTTTACGACTGCTGAGGTCACATGTGGGTGTCTTAGAATTTGCAGTGGAAACATAAAGCTCACTAAGAAGTTAAACTATAACACGCTTATCTTAAATTATAACCTTCTGCTTCTGGAAGCGTCTTTTTCATCTTTTCTCATCACTGGATTAATGTTTGACCCCGTGATTCTCATTAAACCAAAGCATTTGAATGGAAACTATAATAAAGCAGCATAGGTTTAATTGTGTGGAAACACAGCTCTCACAGCTCCTGCTATCTGACAGTTATGGACTATCTTTAGAGAACTTATCTATAGCTCGCCAGACCTGGAGCACATTCACATTCCCAGCTGCTGTTAAACCACGTCAGATCTAATAATAGGCAGACGAAACCCGGATGGAGTATTCAGTCCTTTACAGTACCATTATTCCCTCTGTGTCCTTCCCAGAAAAGTCTCAATTTTGAATTAAAGGGTAAAAACAGAACATGAAGTAATTATACATAAAATGTTTTTACTGTTATTCATCTATACGGCTTGTTTTACAATTTGATTATTCACTTTTTTCCCCCGATAAAGGTCTACCGATCAATTACTTTACAGCCCCTGTTAAGGTCATTGACTGTGCTGAGGTGCAGTAAATGACTTTGATTCAAACTTACTGCCCCCTTCTGGTAAAACAGTGGTAAGACAGTCACTTCACAAGAAGTTCCTGTAGTAGGAACTGACTACAGCAAATCCAATCTCATTTTACTATATTTAAAATATTCTGATATACAAGAAGAAAACTATATGCTGCACTTTTTTATTTTTGGAGCTTTTATATTTTGAACCTAAACAATAAAAGTTACAATCTATTAATGACCTAAACCAAGTTTCTTTTTCAAGTTAGTCAATAATGAGTTGTTTGCTTGGTTATGCAACAAAACCCTGATTAGACATATCACAACAGCCACTGACAGCATAAGCGACTAATTATTTGTTCTTAAATTTAATGTGATGAAAGGCCAAAGGGACTATGTAGCAGGTGGTAATTATCTAAAGCCTGATCACTTTATGGCCTTTTAGCCTTTGGTGCATTTAGACATCTTAGCTTTTGTGATAAAAAAAAATGCAGTGAATAAAAAAAGAGTTTATTGGTATCCTTTAATAAAACAGAAAAAAAAAAAAATTTTCTCCCAAATTACAGTGTAAAGGTTTGGTGACATCATTATTGCTTATATGTAGCAAAAATCCGGCTTTGCTTTTAATAATTGATGCTGGGTTAGCCTAGTATTTTATGTGATTAAACAAATAAACTGTAAACGGCCCAACTTGTATTGCCCCTAAGTGCGGCTGGGGATGCCAAATGATTGAGGTTACTTTCGGTCATTCAGACGATGGAGGTGACCTACCATGTTGCCATGGCTACCAATGGGCACGCTGACAGAAGCTAGGCTACAGAACCTACCACAGGCAAGAGGAAGGAAGACAGAGGTGTCAAAAGTATTAATGTTTACTACTCAAGTAGTAAAAACACGTTTGTGGAATGTATTTAGCTTTTTACTGAAGTAAAACTCTAAAGATAATTTTTTTTTATTAAATTACCTAATGTATAAATGTAAAAGTAATGCAGGACAAAATGTTAAGGGCAGATGCTTTACCGCACTACCCTATTAAAGGAGCATTTTCTTGCAATTCTAGATGATAATTTCCTTATACTTCATTTTCTAAGTTGTATACTAATGGCAGCAGTGTAAATTTAACTTTGCATCATATTGAAAAACTATTTATTTTGGTAAGGGGTGAACAAGAAGTTGGTGCAGCACACAGACCAACCAGAAAGAAATTAATAGTCTGGATGAAACCAATTATTTTGAAGGTTTTTGGGGGTTTTTTAAATACCAAAAGACCATAGCGAAAATAACCTAAATTAAACAAAACTAACAAGTCTAGTTTTAAAACGTAAGAAGTAGAAAGTAGAGATAATTACATGTATAAGTAGTAGAAGTAAAAAGCTGTCTAAATATTAAATACTCCAGTAAAGTACAGATAGCCAAAAGGTAACGAAGTATTAGTACTTTGTTACTTGACACCTCTGCAGGAAGAACCTCTACTTCTTGAGCCAACATCCCCTCCTGAGGATGAGGTCCAAATTACATGGACAAAGAAAAAAAACATTGTGTCTTTGCAGCAATTTTGGCATCAAAGAACGAATCTCTGTCCTCATGCATCTGACAACAGCTCTATTCATCTCATTGAAAAAGGCCAAATAAAGGCTTTCCTCCTGGTTTCAGAAGTAAGCACACGGGCCTGTCAATACAACTATTCACTTATTTCCCTTGGTTTAGATTAACTAAAGATTATAAATTTGTATTTCGGGGTCTTTATCTCATTACCAGATCCATGTCCTGCCATTGAGACTAAGTTTTGGACACCGGAAAAAAAAAAAAAAACTGCTTTTGGTAGTCTTGAAATACTGTGATGTTCTAAGATCGTCTCTGTGCCAGATGCAGCTTAAAGGAACCTAAAACAAAACCAATATCACACCATGTTTAACAGTTGATATGGATTTACTTTTTTCTTAAAATATGTATTTTTCCTTCTATAGAGTATATTAAATATTCTATTAAAAGCCTTAAAGATTATTGAAAACAATGTTAGTAGACTAAAGTTATTTTTTTCATACTTTTTTTAAGAATACAGATGTTCTCCAAGGTGCATAGCTAACAATCAGACTGAGGGTGCAAAGTGGAAAATATAGACCTAAACCTTGTAGATCAGCTTCATTAATTCCAGACGGTTACCTATGGTCTAATTAACCTTAAAACAAAATGAATAATCCCAAAAGAACAAGAAGCTTCATGGAGAAGTTCTACTGGTCTTTACCTTTAACAAGGATACAGTGTCTGAGCTCCTAATACATTTTTATCTTTCCTGTCTTTGCTCCATATTCAGTGTGCATCTTCATTCTAGTTGCTCTTAAAAGGCTTAAAGACTGGTGAGAAGCTGAGAAACACTTGGTTTGAAACACAGACAAAAGGTAAAGACCAACGTTTTTCACATATGCCAAAATCATCAAATCTAAAGCACTTGTGTACCAGAAAATTTTAACTTTTATTAAAACTAAAATAACTAAAGGAAAAAGGAAGCATAAATCACTTTAGTTTTTACACTTATTGCATGTTTGCCTCATTCATAGAAAAGCATCCAGTTTGCAAACTTTTTAGAAACCCATGGAAATAACAGGATGGTATGTATTCTTTTGGAGCATGGTCTGGGTGACCCTTTCTTTGAAAAGGATTTATGTAAATAGTCACATTTAATAAACTGATTAAAAGCAGAGTAGTCTGATCCAGAGTAGGATGGTCTTTTTTTTTTACTATAAAAGGGGAAACAATTTGTCTGCTTCTCTAATTTAATAAAACCTAAACCAAAGAAGCCAGTTTATAAAGTCTGACAAAACCAAATTTTATATTTTCTTTGTCTTCAGACAAAATCTGCAGGGTTTCCAGCAACTTTCACAGCATTAGAGAGATGTGGATCTGTCCCCTGTTAATCATCTTAACAGGCTTCAGTTTGTAAATTAATCGGCTAACCTAACTCAGGTTCATAGGTGAACAGAAAAGGAAGGTTACACTAAATAACATGATATGAAAATAACAGCCAAACTGATAACTCACCTGCATTTTCCGTTTAACGGTTTCAAAGGGGTATGAGAGCGTCTGAGCCACTCCAGCAGCAAGGCAGCCATTAATGAAGTTCTGCAGAGGAGTAAAGCGAAAAGATGGCTCTGGCCACAGCTTGTCTACATTCATGTAAACAGCATAGCATCCCAGAGAGAAGGGGACTGCACCTGTAGGCAGGAAAGATGTAGGAGAGAAATACAATTGAGCATTGATCTCAGATTTAATAAACAAACACAGGATAAGGCGGAGGTCTTCAACAGGGGGTCTGCGACCTCTAGGGGTTCCACAGAGATACTGCACGGGGGTCTTGAAAGTTTTCGTTGATTAGACTTTTTTTTATATTCCCCCCTGCAATTTTTTCCACTACTTGAAATGTTTTTAAATACACATTAATATAAATTCAACACACTGAAATAAACAGATAAATGGAGGCAGAAGATGTCTTTCAGTCATCAATGCACACATTCAGCGACACACAGGAGCTCTTTCAAGCTAAGCACCATTTCATTCACAACACCTGTCCCATCAACCAGGAATAACAATCAGAAATACTTTAATAATCCCAGGAAGAAATTACTTTCATTACATTACTCCATCTGTAATAGAGTGACTATAGGACCAGTTTGATATAACACAATTTCATACAATATATATAATTAGGGGTTCCCTGATCTATCTCGCCATCAGTTTGGGAATTCTTATCATGGAAAACATTGAAGACCCCTTGGGATAATGCATACATACCCAAAACAGTGAGGGAAAATCCTCTATAAAGCGCAGAGAGCCCTTCATTCCTGTAGACCTTTGAGAGCGTGTGAGCTACACCGATATAGGAGGGCTGTCTGCAGTTCTGAATGATGAGTCTGGTCTCAGCCACCTCCAGAGGATATGTGAGCAGGGCTGCAGCGACACCAGCCAACCCTCCAGCAAGTATGGCCCTCCCCTGAGAGATGGAGCCCCACTCATCCATATGAAGGTGGACTATCCTGTACAAAGAACAAATAAGCATGTTTTTTTGGGGAACTGAAATATAAGATGTTTCCGACTGGAACGTTTTTATTATTCGTCTACAACGGTTCAAGTGGTGTGGATATTGGTGTGAAAACAATTTAGCACTGAAACCACCAGCAAGAAAATGTGTTGAATCCAAAAAAATGTCTGAATTAGCTGTTGTTTCTTCTAGTAAGGGAATGGCGGGTGTGATTAACCGTTATGCAACCACTTTCGCACACACATGTTATAAAGCATGATTGACTGGACTGGATTTATGACTCCCTGTTGGATTACTGCTCAGATTAAAGCAAATTTCCTCTGTATCCATGCTGTCAAAGATCAGCAGCTTGTTTTGACCTCTTGTAACCCAACAATAGAGAACCACCGATTTCCCCTCAGTAAGGTCTTACAGGCAGCAAAGATTACAAACCACTTGCCAGGGTACTAACTCAACAACTTGAATAAAAGCAAAAGCAAAAAAGCAAAGTTTCTTTTTAAATGTTGAACAGCGCTGTAATGAATGCTTAGTTTGTCTAAAAATATTTAAATGGCAGAAAAAATATTAAAGCAAATTTTGCCCAATTACTAAACATTTTTTATGGACAAGATTAGACAGATAACTAGACTTATTCTCAGAGAGAAGGAGTAAATACTTGGAAAACGTTTTGGTACATGACCTCTATAAGATCTTTTGTTGTTTTTTTTTTTAAAGGAAAGTAAAAGTTTTTTTTTAATAAAAACATTCCTTTCAAATGTTATATTTTATCTCTATAATATAAATCAGGAATCTTTTTCCAAATTTCTTCCCATTTATCTCCAACATCCCAAAAATTTCCCAGTATTTACATATTTAAGATAATAAAAAAGAAATGATTTGACATCAAAATGTGTAAACGATATATATATATAAAAAATACATAAAATAAAATGAAATATTTTTTAATATTTTGAATATATCTCTGAAATGAGTATTTCTCATGTACTTCTAACATTATATGGTGGTGCTATTTTTTGTTCTTACCACAGTTACCATAACTGCTATATTTCCATCAGCAGGTAAATAAATTATATATATCAAAATCAATTGAAAACAATCTGAAAACGTTACATCCAATCTATTAATGAACTTTGCTCTAACTGCAAAAGCTTCTTGGATAAAAACATAATTCTAGAATCACCAAATATGATTAAATAAATATTATTGTGTGCTTTTGCTGTTCCTGCTAGGGGCAAAAATTTATCCTTAGCCTACCTGTGAGACAAAACTTCGGGCATAGCGAGCACATGAAGGTTTAAAACTGGACTGAGTAAATACAGCATTCTGATTGGCTGGAAGCAAGAGGGTGCGTCTCGCGTGATTCAAACAGGAAGTAGATGTCAGCAGACGACAAAACAATAACAGAAAAGCCTTTTTATTTGTGAATATCAAATATCTCCACTTTATGGAGGGGGATGTTGATTTTTTAATGTTGGTAACTGCACAAAGTTGCAACTCAGTCTAATTTATTGTATCTAATTTGCAGATTAACAGTCATATAAGCCGCTATATATAAAAAATAAAATAAAAAGTCCATATTTATGATCTTTGGTTTTTCTGCTAGACTTACTTCTTGTATGTTGTGAGGTGAACTGCTGTATATGGAAACAGTCGGAGACAGGAGGCCATGTTTCCTTTCCAAAATCCTCGAAGTCCTTCATTCTGGTAGATGACGATAAAAGTTTGAAGGAAGCCTCCTTTGCAGTGAAAAGTTCCCACCTGACTTTTAATCTTCACCACTTCCAAGGGGGACGTGACTGTTTTGCTAAAGAAACCAGCGAAACCGGAGCAGAGGAAGCTCTGAGAACCGGTCAGCCGTGTGTCGTTTTTCACCGAGACCACCATCGTCTCTGGTTGCTTTAGCCTGAACTCTGAACTCCTCGACCACCCGGGATGGTTTCGCTGTTCTTCGAGGGACTGCCAGTGACCTGTGTGGACGGGTCAACAATCTAAATTTAAAAACGTCTCAGTGTGACTGAGTGTGTGTCCTGTGGGAGCCTGAGGTGTAATGTAACAAAAATATTTACGTCACTTTGACTTAATCCTGTGGAGTAACTCAGACTGAACACAAGAGGGCGCCCTTTGACCTACTTTTAAATCCCCAGTTCAATAAATAAATAAACAAACTGACTGCTTAAGAATATAATTAATAACCAAATAAATTATAGAATTCCAAAAGCAACAACATTCAAAAGATGACTTTATGACACAATAAACACATTACTCATATATTTCAAAAGATCACAGAAGTTCAAATTAATATGAATATTTAATTAAAAGGTATATTTTTACACAAAATATTTCATATAGGATTCTAGTTTACTCACTAAATTCTCTGTGATAAGGTGTTGCACCATGTCATTAATATATTTTACATTTTAATCTTAAGCATAGGTGGTCAGAGGGGGAGAATAAAACTGCTTTCATCAATATAATTGGTCTGAAGTGGACTTATTGCTATGTTCAATCCATCAGATGTTGGATTCTTTTTCCAGAACTATAACAGCTATAAATATTTCATGGTTTACGTCAGCAATGGATACTTTATCCCAGGGTGCTTCAATGTTTTCCAGGCCGAGGACCCCCAAACTGATGCCGAAATGGAGCGGGGACCCCCTTATTATATATATTGTATGAAATTGTGATATATCAACCTGGTCCTATAGTCACTCTATTACAGCTGGAGTAATGTAACGAAAGTAATTTAACCCTGGGATTATTAAAGTATTTCTGATTCTGATTCCTGGGTGATGGGACAGGTGTTGTGAATGAAACGGTGCCCAATTTGAAAGAGCTTCTGTGTGTCGCTGAATGTGTGCATTAATGACTGAAAGACATCTTCTGCCTCCATTTATCTGTTTACTACAGTGTGTTGAATTCATGTTAATGTAAATTTAAAAACATTGAGATTAATGGAAAAAACTGCAGAGGGGAATATAAAAAAAGGTCTAATCAACCATATCTTTTGCGACCCCCATGCAGAACCTCTGTGGACCCCCTAGGGGCCATAGACCCCTGTTGAAGCTTTACACTGTCTGAACAGATATCAAATTAACAACATGTAATTTTATAAAAAGGGAATTAATTACATTTTAATTGTGCATATGTAATAAAAATAAACATATTTAAATAATTACAAAAAAATAGATTATTTACAAATTAACATAATTAGGTGTACATACATGTACAATGTATAAATAAAGAGTAAGTACATAAATAACTTTTCATTTTGTTTAATTCCAATTCCTCATTTTAATTTTGGTTAATTCACAGCAAAGATTACAAAACTATTTAGTCACAATAGTTATATTTTGTCCTTTTACTTTAGGTCCAGTTGAAGTTTTGTCAATACAAATTAAAGCAATATAAAAGTCACAGAATAAAATGCGTTTGTTGTGAAACTTTAAGAAAATCTATTTCTTTACGAATAAATTGAATATTTCTTTGAGCTGGAAATGAATTAAAGTTGTATATTGTTTGGCACAGACAGATTTCATTTTGTATCTCAAAACACTTTTAGGTTAAGGAGTTTTTACTTTCTATTTTTTTTTTTTTTACTTTTTCTGCCTTTCTTCAAAACTTAAATTGGACTTAAGAATAGATTTTATCTTCCCTTAAAATATCTAATTTTTGTGTTACCAGTTTAAATCTCACTATTTTTATTAAAGTCATTTTTCATTGTTCTTTAATCTATATGTCTTTATCCAGTTTTAATCAGGGGAACATTATTATTAATCAAGTGTAGGACAAAATGATTTTGTTTAAAATTTAGCACTTTGTGATTTAACAAAAAGATTGTTAATTATGTAGGATGGTGAAATTTAGATCAAATTAACCTGATTTCTTTGTCAAAGTATTAAAAAACATTTGAATCTATATCTATCTTCTTTAAAGTAAAATATGACAGTAATTTGGGTGTTTTGCAGTAGTCACAGAAGTACAGCCAACTTTTTAAACAATTGATTATTTGTAGATCATTTAATCAAACTTTGTATAAAGACAAGTCATTCATTAAAGTTTGATAAAAATATTTTATAAGCTATATTAGGAACTATTTTAATGAGCCAAAATGATACAAAAGATATTCCACTATGGTTTCTAGCCATATTTGATTAAGCTGCACCTAAAACCTATTAAAAAATAGCTAATTACACTTAAAATGTTTAGTCTACTGTGTTAAAAAGTTTCTCATTAGTTTAGTTTTCTCCAGATTCTGGTTTTCTCATTTGAATAGGAATATGTATAATCTGTTATGTTTTGTTGTTTTTGTTTTTGTGTTATATTCTTGTGATTTGCCAATGGTTGTGGAGCTGTTACATACGAAATAAAAAGTAAAAACACACACAGGAAAAAAAAATTGGAAATGTGCTCTAAATTTTAAGAATTACAAGAATATGGACAAGTGTTGTATTTCTAAAGAATATAGTGAGGGAACAAAAGAGTATTAACACTTTTGTGATAAAGATTATCAAGTAGAAATATTGTTTTTATAACTTAGCCCATGTAATTTCCTTACTAACAAAAACAAAAACAGTGGAAAGAGCTTTTGTGTTTCAAAGTATGGGGAGTGAATCCTTGAAAGAGTCTAGCTCCAGGACTGAAGCCATGTTCAAACATAAACTAGCTCACATTATCATGTATGAATTCACTTCTCAATGGATATATAAATGCGAAACAGGTACAATTACATTGATTAATATTATTAATATGAGTGACAATTATCTATTGTTGATGTTTATGCAATTATTCCACACAAAGAAATAGCATAAAATATCATATAAAGTGTCATTTCACTTTATATATGTATTATACATAAGGCTGAAACAGTGATGACTAGGTACATGTAACTGTTTATTCTGCATGCATTGTATGCTGTAGAAAGGTGAAACATTGCGTTGTGTGTTTTTATTGGATTGTTTGCTGCGTTTTTAGGAGAATTTATGATTCATGCAGTCTATGGATAATGGCCGGGAACATCTGCAAGTTCATACTTCTACCCACTTCTTTGAACAATATACCCCATTAAACTGCCATAAAAATCACACACACATAAATATTAATTTATCTAGTTATTTATTTATGTATAAATGTGATTTGTAAATATCCGATAAACAATACTTTTTTTTGTAATACTGTGATGTATATTGTAGTATCTACAATGCCATTAAAAATGTTCAAATCTCAAGAGCTCTGTTGCATTTTACCACATTAAACCCACAAAGTAATTCTGCACTGGATGGATAAAAAAAAAAAATGTGTTCCAGACCCTTCTTTTTTAAAAATAAATGTATTTTCACTTTATTGCATGTGGCCATAAGTCAATTTAATTGTTTTTCTTGCAGACTTGGACATATTACTCTAACCCACAAAGAAGACATCACGTAGCTCTGGGTATATGTTTAGTCAGTGTCCTACTCTGTCCCATTTTAACTGCATTTTGCAGCTTTTAGCAGGTTATTACCTTTTACTGATCTATATCCATCGTCCCATCAACTCCAACCAGATTCCTTTTCTGGGCTGAAGAGAAGCGTCCCTACAGTATGAAGGTGTTTACACCATGCTTCCTAATGGAGATGATTTCCTTCACAAACAGCATATTCCTGTTAGTCTTAAAGTTTCATTATGACATCATCTACTGTACAGTACATGACTTTCTTATGGTTTTCTTTAAAAATATACTGGCTCTACTTCTGCTGGTTCCACCTCTACTCGCAGGTCAGCCAGTAGAGGTGGAAGCAGCAGTGACATCTTTCAGAAAGAATAGGGAGAAACAGACCAATACTTTAAATATTAAAAGCAATCCTTCTTATTCCTCTCTGTCACAGTTGTATTCCACTTTGTGTTGATCTCTCACATAAAATTCTCACAAAATACATGCACGTTATTAGCAAATTTGTAAACAAAAAAAACAAAAACAAACAAACTATAAAGCTGTTATATGTTGGGGTTTTTTTTTGCATGTCATTCAATACAGTAACAGTTAATATTAAAAGAGAATAGTATAAACTGCAAAGCAGATTTACTTCCTTTTTAAACATGCACAATACACAGTTTGTACATTAAAGTATAATTTTTTGGTTGCATTCTTATGGCTCAGACGCTTTATCTCCACCTCAGCATTTCAAAAGACTTTTCAAATTTTTTGTTGAAAAGGTTGGATTTAATCTGAAATTTGACTGACTATGATCTATGTCAAATGTCTTATACTACAGATTATTCAGAGTCTTTGCAGATTTCTTCACCATGTAACTGGTTTTCTAGGTGCTATTTAGGGCCAGGAAACACAACAAAGTGTTAAGTTTCACTTCAGTTTTTTTGACTCATGATTAGAGGACTGCTTTAAATTTTGCCTTAAATAAAATTACCTATAGCACACTAAAAATCCTTAACAGCTTGTTATTTACTATGCAGCTGCTACTATCTGCATTTCCTTGCATGGGATTGATATTTAACTGTTTTCTTCGACATTTTTTGTCTTCTCAATAAGGCGTTTGTATTGTTCGGAAAAATGTATGATCTTTACGACATTGTATTTTCTGTTTGATCATTTATGGGCAGCACCCTTCTGTAGATCATAACCAACTATGAAACTTTGTGAAATCCCATGAGAGGTCTCATTTGTATAGAGTCAGATTTGTACAGTGATAGAGGCAGAAGTAAAAACTGTGCTCAGCTTAGACTTTATAAATGCATTTTCTTTTCTTTTTATCATCACATTAGATCCTGCCATGAATTAATGAATGAATAAATGAATGAACTTGAGGGACCTTCTGCGTGTAACAAACCTCACCTTAGCAGAGCTTCTGCACGCACTGTTCTGCACTCATTAAACCCAAACATATATAACTATATATGTAAACAGTTTTTAACCTACTTTTTTTTTCTACTTTATTCATCAAAAAAAGGTCTTGGATTAATTTAAAGACCCTTCAGTACAACCCATTGTCCTCCATATGTCGTAAATTGTCAATAAAGCTGACTTTGACTCTGACTTTTTGTGTATTTCTATGATGATAAATAACTGGCTATTCTATCTTCTGAGTTAAACGAGCTACCTTTATCAGTAAAGCAATGACATAACGTTTATCTTTATTACAGTAGCTAGGGTGCCTTGCTAAAGTGTTTATAATCCTTGAACTCTGTTACATTTTCCTCCTTAACAACCACACAGTTCTATAATGTTTTTGATTGGATTTTATGTGACAGACCAACACATAGTTCCACATAGTTGTGACATTGAAAAAAAGGAGGCGAAGACTTTAAAAAGCATTTTATACACGAAAAACTTAAACTTGTGGTATGCATTTGTATTATAACCCCTTAAGTAAACACTTAAAACAGCTGCAAAGTATTTGGAGGTTTGTAACTAGCTTTGTGCTGAAATCTTTCAGCCCTTTCTTGTTTGCAAATACGGCAAAGGCCAAATACATTTTTGGTTTCTTCCACTGATTCTCAGCTGGGCTTTAAATAGGCCTCATTTATGTTTTAGCTAAGAAAAATTAAACAATATTGACATTTTATTTCAATGTAACATTATATGCTTGTCTGTGTTGGTCTGGGGTATTGAATAAAAACAAAACACACTATAGTCTGTGGTTTTAATGTGGTGAAAACGGAGTGTAGGTTTCAAATACTCTCATTTCCTCTTTATAATTGAAGAACTGCAGTCAAAGTTTCATCCTAAGTCGGCACCAGACAGATTTGTCATCGTTTCCCTTGTTTTCTTTACTGTACCCAACAGCATACTGTAAATCACATTTGATTTGCTCTAAAGCGTATTCACCAGCAGGGACTGGATTTTTGCTGTCCTGTTTCATTCCCCTGTTTGTTTTTCTCCTCGTCTCAGCCTCCCAGGGGACCGACCTCCGCCCCCTTCCATGACAGTCTCAGCAGCTCCACACGAGGAGCCCACCTTCTGTCACTGGCCACTTGGTTCCTTCACAAAGGACTTTTTTCAGAAACAACAGAACCCAGGAGAGGAAATGACAGCCTGATCACAAGAGGCTGCTCCTTACACTCCCCCTCACTCCGACTTCTGGGGTTTGTTTATGGGTGTGTCCATGCCTGCACTGAACATGCGAGTCTTACTTTTTCTAGTTTATACCATGAATAAATATTATCTTCTCATATGTTAGGAGGGTTGGGTCCACTTTAGGAGGTGGAGGAGGTCCAAACTTATAGGAAAAAGGAGGACCTCATTGTCACATGTGTGTCATACTCTCAGGTCTTAAAGATAAGTAATGTATCTTATCAATTAATGCTTCAACAATCAAACAGTCAGCTGCCAGCCCGTCTCCTCTGCTGTCCTTCCTATGCCCCTCACGTTGCCCCTGCCCACCACAGACCTTGCACTGCCTCCTTCCTGTATGTATAACCATCCCCCCGGCCCCCCGGCTCCTGCATGGACGCTTCCTCTGTGAGGGAAACCAGCGCGGGAGCTGCCTGCATGCCTTTGTGTCTCTGCTACAGGCACCTTGCTGCAGTCGTAGGCTGGCTGTGGTATTGTCATTCTCTGGATGTCATGCGCAAGTCAGTCCTTGATCTCTCACTTTGAAGTGCATTGCTGCAAGAACCTAAGAGACCACTATGGGCTCAGGGTGGTCAACAGAGGGCGCCCAATACCAGAGGAGCCTGCATGAAGGCCTCTGCCTTAGTTCTGGTCAAAACCTCACAGTCTGCTGCAATAAAGTTCTCGCCTTTTTTATCTAAGACTGCCACATCACAGACTTGTGTTGGTAGGGTAGAGAGAAAGGGAAGAAAGGGTGGGGGAGGGTGAAGAGGAACAGGCTGTGGATAGCTGACACCAGAGTCTGTCTGTGTGTGTTGGTCTTTTTTTGTTTTAAAGGAGTAGGAGGGGGGTGTTAGTGAGAGAAAAAAAAAAAAAAATCAGGGATAACTACCATTCACTGTAGCGCTGCGTTCACACCTCTGAATGTGAGGCTCAGGCCAAACTGGTCCTGGCTCACTTAACAGGAACCAGAGACTTGTTATGCTGAGAGTCCTTATTCTGATTTTGAGATGTATCCGATGATGCAAACTGTGAAAAGGCTGTCAGGATTTGTTAGGATTTAGCGCCTCATTATTGGGAAACGTCTTTATCCTGACAGACCTGTAAATGCTCTTACAGTTCCTGCAGAGTGTCTGTAAAAACAAATTTCCATTTACTTTATTGGGATTTTATTTGACTGACCCACAGTATTACATAATTGCGAAGTAGAATAAAAGGAATAGATGTTTTGCACGTAGAAATCTAATAGCTAATAATCTCGGAAGCTGACAGATAATTAAGAGTGTATATGGTGTGTAATTTAATCTTGGCATACATGGAGACTATCTGTGAAAGTTTAAGAGGTTTACTCAAGAAGAGTATTTAGATTGTTTTTCTGGTTTCAATGAAATGCAGAACAAAACCACATTTCAAACCATTTCTTTCTATTATTTTAGCAATCATCCATTACCTCTTTAGTCAGTTTAGATGAGCAGGAGGTCTATAATGTCTAAGGAGGCAGAGGAAAACTTTTGGCAGCTGTTCTCCTCTTATCTTCCTATGTACATTCAATAAATCAATACCAAATCTAAGGAACAGGAAGCCAGATGGCCTCCCTGCAACCTCTACAGGCCAGGCACCTCTCAGGGCCTCCCCGGCTACTGTAGCATTGGTGCATGCACCAGTCCTTTGAAGGCATACACATTCAACAAGCAGCTCAATGAATGACTAAAGGGAACAAATAAGCTGTTACGACTCTGCTCAAATCAGTGTTTGTGTTTCTGTCCACATCAAAGGCCGAAGCCTTTTTGATATGCGTCCCCCCGCACCTTGATCTGAGCTGCGTACAGGTAGAAAGGAGGAGCAGTCTATTGAGGACAGAGAGGGTCATGTCACTGCCTCTCTCTCAGCCCTGGCTCGAGGGTATGCTGACCCAGACGGAGGGTCTGGTCATGCTCCCCTGTTCCCCAGGGAGCTGTTCCTTCTTACCAGCATCAATACATCTGATTTATCAGTTGGCCTAATAATTACACACTTTGAAGAAATATTCACAGGAATTTGGAACATTCTGAAATTGAAGATTTCTTTTTTTGATAATATTCAAAGAGGAAATCTTGTGAATGGATTTGATGGTGAGAGAGAAGTCAGGCTTCTAACTCATTTTGATTTCAGTAGCCAGGTTAAACAGTACTCTGACTGAATGGCTGTTCACGGAGCGGTGTGAAATGCCAGCTCTTTTTCCACGTGGGAGTGGGTAGGGGGGAGTTTCCCTGGCCTTTGTTTGGCCCGCGGTCGAAGAGCACTCAGCTATTGTTAGTGGCCGAACCAGCCGGCCCCTCAGACTCTCCTTTGCCCTTCTTTGTCTCGAGCAGCGTGACCATTTCCTTTGCTTGGGTCAGAGCAGGGTCGTGGCTTTGGACACCAGTCTCCCCTGTCTGTCTGCCTGAACACATCCAACAATGAGGCACGTGGAGTTTTCATACTGTAACACTGGCAGATTTGGGTATTTTTTTTTTTAAATAAATCCTAATACACCGAAAAATAACATAGCCTCATATAAGATCAACGTTAAGGTTGCTGTCTATACTGAGCAGTTAAAAGTGCAATACTCACACCTATCTAAACATTTTACATATTTTCTTAGTGAGCCCTGAACACAGTGTACAGGTCCAGGATGAAGTTGTGAAGAACAAGGGTTATGTTGTAAGTTGCTCATCTCACAGTTCATTCTACAATCCTTTATTTTGAGGAGGTTTTAACTGAGTTTTGATCCATATTACGTCTCTTTCTTACTGTTTATATCCCTTCAATGGGACCTGTTTTGTTCTATTGTTTTACATCTTAATTCATTTTTTTTATTCTTGTGTAAAAAAAACAATTTCAGTTTGATCTATGCCTGTGTTCCTTCATCTCTGCCCCTGTTAATCATTCTCTGTCCCCCTCAGCTCTCTGCCCTCATTGTTTTCAGCTGTTGCTCATTTCCACCTGACTACTCTCACCTGCTCACCACGACTTTTCTATTCATTCTTTCTTGTATATCAGCTGCCTGGTTTTCATCTCTCATCACTGTTTCCTTCCTTTGTTATTTCTATGCTTGTTGTTCATGCCCTATTCCCCATTTCCAGTTCCTTTTATACAAAGTGCTGCATGTATTATTGCTTCATCTCGCCTCTTGCTTTTATTGGATTCTATTACAAACCAAACATGATTTGGATCACTAAACTGAGAATGAGAGGACAGTTTAACACTGAATATTTCCCTTAATACACCATCCCTGTTAAACAATGTGAAACAAAGATCTACAGAGTCCCATTAACAAATCATTACTCTTCAAGTGAAAGGCAAGTGTCAAGTCAAAAATTGGACAAGTCCCAGGTCAAGCCCTATAGTTTAAGTTTTAGGACATTAACAAGTCATGTTGAACTATCCCTAAAACGTTAATGATTCAAATAAACTATAGGTGTAAATCAGTATTTATTTATTTGTAATATTTTGCATGTTTTCTGCAGTTTTTTTTTTTTTACTTCAGTAAGAACTTTAAGTCATTCTAAAGAAAGAATCAAGTCTTCAGTGTTCAGGTCTTTGCCGAAATACGTAATTCATGTCTCAAGTCATCAAATCTGTCAAAGTCCGCACCTCTGCCTGTAAATCGGCACATTTTTTGACTCAGCAGCATTGAAGAAGAAACACATGTAAAATCTGATGGACATTGACCCTTAAAGAACAGAGTTTGGGTCCTTTGGTTTAGATGGTAAAATGTTTTAATCTAAATTCTGACGAAATGCAAATGAAAATCTTTCATAAGACTTAAAAGTTTATATAGTTTAACACTTTTTAATCAATCTGACTGAGCCTGAGCTTTTTCTGTAAAACAAAGTAGAAGAAAGCAGATGGAAAAATAATCCAAAATAGTTGCAACTGTTTTGGGTTATGCGTATGTATAGGATCTTGAGCTCTTTATTTACTACTAATGCCCCACTTTTGGATTTTAGTTGTACAAAAAAACTATAATTTTCCTTTATCACCTAATAATTATTTGCCATTTTAAACTGCGGCATAAAATTACTTAAAGTCTGTGGCTGTGAAAGAAGAGTGATTCGGCCCTTATACTTTTTGCATAAAAACACAGATAACCGCTGCACTCCTTTAAAGTTATGCAACTGTTGAAGACAGGACAGCTCCCTCCCTCTGTCCTGAGGCCTGCCTTATCACGGCCTGGCCATCACACTGATAAGAGGAGGAAAGGCCAAAGGGGCCGTAAGAAACAGCGCGCATGATCCAGGTCAACAGTGTGAGGAGACTGGACTCAAAGGGGAGGGAAGGCGGACAAGAATATTATCTGATAAGAGCCACAGAACTCTTTTGATCTGAAAGGAGCTGATCTTGGGCTACAGGGTGTCCTGCTGAGTGGACGAGAAGAATCACACAGCAGGTACAAACAAGCAAGTCCTTGAAGATCGTCTGAGAGCGTATTTAAACAGAGGTTTTCTGACTGAAAAAACACACATTTGAAGGGTTTTAGCAGTGAAATTCTTATCATTTTAAGCAATAATCTGCTTTGGTTTTGCTGTGAATTCCCAGCTAATTACAGGCCTTTAGTTTTATCAATATTCATAGAAGCCTACACAATCCAACTATAAGTTTAAATGCCTCAACAAACACTGAAAAGGAGCGTGAATGTCACAGTTTGGTCTGTGATTTTTGAGCCATAAGTCACTGATCAAAAGCTTGTCTTCATGGAGTCCAGACAGGACCTGGGGGCTGCGGGACAGGCTGCAGCCTGAAACAGATGCCTTACCGTCTCACCCAGGGCAAGCAGGAGGGAGGGACGGTTTTTAATCTTAAGTGGCCAGAGTAGAGGGAGGAGTAACCTAGCTCCTGCAAATATAAAGCATCCTTAAGAATCACTTACAAGATGACTTCAGGTTACCTGAAATCAGGGATACTGTACTAAATGACACATAACACACATCTTGCAAAAAATCGGCCTAATCTTTCACTGTTGAATTTCACTTACCATTATATAAATATACTACTTAACATAATTGCTATGTTCCGGAATAATAGAATAGATAATTTTGTATTATTCTCTTTCAAATAGTTTCAGGGTTTACATTCAGTAAGATAACTATCCTTAATTTTCCACATTTAAGTTAATTAAAAGCACATCTATGGATAACTTGTAGAGAAACACATCAAAAAGCCCATTGCCTTCTGCTGTGAGATCACAGGAAATCCAAGAAATCAGCCAAAATATCAGGTAGATCTGCTATTATTCAGAATAGCTCTGCAAGCAACTTAGTGCAGAAAATGCATTTGTACAACTTTATAAATAGGCCTACTCAGGGATAACATCACAAAATCAGTGTCCAGAGAAATCTGGACATGGGTCATCAAAACAGACAATAAGGATTTCATCAAGTTAATAAAAAAGTTAATGTTTCAGAGTAGCCATCATTGATCTTACCTTCATCATTCATCCATACCATCATTAATCTATGACTGATCTTACTCCAGCAGAGGATTTATGGGCACACCCAATTACACAACAACCAATGGCTTAAAACTCCAACAAGCTATTGTAAGAACTTTGACTGAAGTCGCACAGTTTATTCAGCAGTTATACACAATATCAAGAGAATAATATTTTTTTTTCCGTCTCATTATTTAGGCATGTAGAAAAAAGATTTGGTATCCTAACCGACATAAAACAGGAAAAGTCTCAGACTCTAATAGTCTCTCCAAGAACAACTATTTGAATTATTACACTCAGTAATTTCTAAATCATATAGAAAGTAATTGTAACTGTATTTTTGGGAATCTAGTAAATGTGATTTTGAGGCAAAATAAAGATAATATTTTAATTTCCTTTAAAGGTTTCTCTATAGGTCATGTTAGACAATGGCTGCAAGGTATCAGGACCCTGTTACGTCCACACTCAAATTAAAGGAATAAAGATGTAAGGAGCCTCCATTATCAGCGCTCTCTGAAGCACTTCAAAGGCTGTGGTGGAGTGAGAGTGCAGCTGCCTCAATGGTGTGAGTTTCTCTTTTCCCACTGCAGAGGAACTTGTTTGTGTCAAGGATGTTTACGGATCCCAGGAAAGACAAACGGCCAATTTCTTGTTTGGAGGAGCTCAAACACAGAGCTGTGTGGCCGAGAGGAGTGAGTCAGAGACTCAGGGTCTATCAGAGTAGAAACAAACAACAGGAATCTGTTTGTTTGCAGGCATTCAGCAGGTTTTCTACCCCCCAAGGCTTACCTTTACTCTACACAAGATGTCACTCTTTTTCACTAAACTCACCAGCAGCTGAAGAACACTCTCCAGCACATTCACGTTTACCTCATTTTAAGATGTCAGCTTGATCAATGAGAGTCTGTGCAACTATGAAACCACACATGTTACAGTGAGCTAAAAGCATCTGCTTTATTGGTTTTAATTCTATTTCAAATTAAGAGTTTTGCCACATTCAGCTAAATTTGAGCCAACTCTATGCATGGATTATCTTCAAGTTGAGCAGTTACATAGGAGGCATTCTTTATGGAGTTTCTTAGTTACTGAGATGACTATTCTTCAATTATGTAAAATGAAAAGGTTGATATATAGATGTTCTGAATTTTTCTTGATTTTAGAAAATTGAAAGAATGAGAAAACTAAGATTCTGAGACAGTCAATCTGGTTTAACATCCATCTATTAAAATTAGTCTAAACTCTATTAGATTGTACCGTTTTGGTCCATCCTGTTAATGTTAATATTTACTACTCTGTGCTAATCTAATTAGGGACATCTTTATTTGCTTTTCCTAAATATTATTGTTCACTTTTAAGAATAAACAATCAAAACTTTGGAAGTTGAATCTTGAAAAAAGCTCTTAATTTTTTATTGGTTTGATATGGTTAGATTTAATAGGAATTTTTGGGGTGTTTTTTTTTTTCCAACAGCAATTTTTATTTTTTCCAAAAAATGGATGACTGGAAGAAATTCAGAAAACATTTCAAATATCCATTATTGTTGAGTATATCATCACTCTATCAATCAGTGTGGTCCTCTCTTCTCAGCTCTCTTGTGAAATGCTGACAAGTTGACATCGAACTGTCTCCAAGAAAGGTCTGAGCTTCTATCAGCAAATGTTGCTTGAATTGAAGGTTTCCTTCCAGAGCTATAAATCCTGAGAGGAACAGACTTTCACAGGGTATTTATGGCACAGACTTCCCTTCCATTCTGCAGGGGGTAGGGTGTTTTACACCATTCATGTGTCACTGCCCTTTTAACTACAGCAGAGAAAATGAGCATTTTTCCCCCTCCAATCTACATCCAAAGATTTCATTACACTTCATTAACGATATAATACTTTCTCCAGATCAAATCCATAAAGTAGCATCATGTGCAAGGTAAGCTGGAAAATCCATAAATTTGTTTTATTATTAACATATTATTATTATTATTATTCAACATAAATAGTAAGAAGTTAAGGCTTCAGTTCCATTTAAATACATGATATGGACATAAATAAAATAACGAACTGTCTATTTATAAAGTATTTGGATATCCTGTTATTCTTTAGTGAATTTGGCAAAAAGAAATGCCACAATTAACTTTTTAAATCACACAGCAACCTAACAACAACGAGGAAAGCCTTTCCAAATATTTAGCGACACGATTCCAAATTAAGATTTTGATTTTTATTCATTCATCAGAATAAGAAGCTTTTGGAACACTATAAACTAAAAACAGCCATTAAAGTTCGATTACAATATTTTATTTTAAAACAGTCAAAATCAATCAGTTTAAGAGCAGCTTTTCTACCTTGGTCACATCAATCTGTAAATAATCTACTGGGTTCATGTCCCGACCTGACATGCCTTACTCCAGATGTGCTTGCCTGAGTCCCAGCCTCTAATTTTTCTGTATTTTCTAAAGTACAATCCACACAGAATGATGCCGCTATGGCTGCGTATGACTGCAGGGAAGGTATTAATGAGGTTTTGCTCTGTTCTCCCACGTGTACTCCCACACTTTCCAGCCAACATTTCAGGGAACAACGTTCAAAGAGGCTAAGGTCTGTTTCAACATCATCGCCCATCTAGCTTCAGGCAAACTGCAAACAGTCCATCATGCTGGGCCTTAAAGAGAGAAGTATGTTTGAGTGTGACTCTGTGTTTTCAATTCCATGAATAGAATAAGGATCAAAGTCCATGTTTGGGGTGTTCTTTTTCCTAACATAAAATAGAATAGAATACAATTAAACTTTATTGCCATCACATTTTGTCACAACTACAAAGCAACAAAATTCGCTCTCTGCATTTAACCCATCCCTTGGTGAGCAGTGGGCTGCCATTGTGCGCATCCAGGGAGCAGTGTTTTGGGTTAAGGGTTTTGCTCAGGGACCAAGAGATG
Source organism: Cyprinodon variegatus (assembly GCF_000732505.1). NCBI lineage: Eukaryota > Metazoa > Chordata > Actinopteri > Cyprinodontiformes > Cyprinodontidae > Cyprinodon > Cyprinodon variegatus. Next base: position 449,639 of record NW_015150838.1, read on the forward strand.
CAGTTTGTGGCAGTGGGGTCTGAACTCAGAACCTTTGGGATCCAAGCGCAATGCCCTAACCACTAGGCCACCCCTCCTAACATGTTTAATAACAAATATCTTTTTGCTTATTCACATTTGGATTACTGTACATGTTACAATGTCAGAGAACAAGGAATTCCAGCACCTGAATTTTAGCCAACTTTACCCATTTCAAAACCTCTTTTGATGGGTGTTTGGAATCGGTGTCCAGCTGTGTCCAACTTTAAACTATCTATCTTGCACTCTCACCCTGAGATTAAAGGACAATGTTTGGGAGGTTTAGGAACAAGCTGGGAGCAATTAAGCATTAATCATGCAATGACATTGAAACAGTTAGACATTAAGTGTTTTCTGTCCACAACAGAGTAGGTTTTACCTCAACCTGAGTACCAAGAAAGAAGCCCCTGCTCTAACATCCACACCTGAAGGTCAATTTATTTTGTAGCTGTCCACAAAGACAAGCCAAATACCTTCTGGAAAAAGAATAATTAACAATCAGATGAGACAAATATGAACCAAAATGACACAGGATGCTTGGAGGACACAATGGGAGGATTTGAAACCTAAGAAGTCGGTACTAGCTATCCAGCATGATGATGACAGAATCCTGTTGTGGGTATTTTCACCTGCTTACAATGGGGAGGAGAAATTGAAGGAGCGGTGCATCTAAATTTGTCAATATAACCTTAAATCCACATATAAATAATTGAAACCCGGACATGTCTGGGTATTCAACTCCAAATACACTTCATAACTGGGTTTGGAATGAGTTCGGCAGGGCTGACTTAAGATCTAGTGCAACCTTCCCAAACCTCAACGCCACTGTGTTGAAGGCTGCTTTCATTTAGACATCAAAGTCTAAAAATAACCAGATAATTTGAATAAACTATTCTAAGTGGACTTAGAGCAGCATACACCTGAAAATTTTTGCAACTTGTTTTTTTCTTTACTTCTTTTATGCATGTAAAGATTTGACAGGATTAACTAATGCATAACTTCTGTTCTCAAAATTTGCTGCTCGATGATCACATTATCTTGGTTGTTCTTGGTTGTTCATCATGATTGTGTGGATACTTCTTGCTGAAACTGCAGCACAATTGTATCATTAAAATCGCATCAATAAGCTACACAAACTAGTAAAGGCCCTTTAGAGAATTTAAAACAGCAAACAGGTGGTCTTCAGATGTAATTTATACCCTTAACAAGAAGCAGGATTGCCAATTAAATCACTTGCATAATGTCTCATTTAGAAATGTATTCATATCAGCTGAGGATAGAATCTTTATTAAAGATATTGACACATGTGTGTGTGTGTGTGTGTGTGTGTGTGGGG
>NW_015150838.1:451030-493347 GCF_000732505.1 Cyprinodon variegatus
GGAAGGGGGTAAAAACCAAGCAAAGAGATAAAAACCAAGCACATGCACAGACCTAAGGGAAATTTAGAGTAATGGTCATGTTGTGGTTTTTGGCATGTGGGAGGAACATGGAGAACCAACGTATGCACAGGGAGGTGTTCTCCGTCACACAGACAGATATATAATTTTGTCTTTTTCCTCACTGCCAAAAAGAGAGACAATAGCGTGCTGATATTGAAAGAGCTATCAGGGACCTAAAGAATGTAGTGTTCAGCATCTTATAAGTCTGTAAAAGGGGGAAAAAACAGCTAAGTAGCTTAAAGTTAAAGAAGATATGTTTAATTATCAATTACTCAAGACTATCAATATCTACAGAAATGAGAGCAGTGTAACAAACACCCATTCATGTGATCCGCGGTGTTCCAAACTAGAAAAAGAGTCAACTATCTTTTTACTTGTACTGCATGTTGCAGCAAGAATGGAAAAAAAATTCAGACCAGCATTTTTTCCTAACAGAAAGTCATTCTTTGAGCAGATGCGGATATCCAAAACTAACCCTCTGAACCTGAGGGAGTCACACTCCCTCTCAAGGAAGTATCATGTCTAGAATCTTCAAGGTTTTGTAAACACTTCGGATGCACCAGGGGAGATACAAACAATGGCCTAGTCATTTCATTTGACCTGACAGGTATAAATCTGCCTGAGAAAATACTTTATATAAAACAAAGTTGAAAAAGGTAGTGCACATGCAGAAACCAGATGAATGGGGATTTTCACATCGCTGACACTAATAGAGGATCTAAAAAGGTCCCAAAAGAATGTTAGATCAGGTTCTTAACTGTACAGAAATAACTGCACATGTGGAAAACAGATCAAAGCGACTGGATTTCCAAGACCTCGCCAGTTGATGAGGTGCTAAATAAAGTCTCAAAAACCTGAAAAATGTATTCACAGAAACTTAAGCAAGGCTTTAATCGTAGAAATTTTATATCAGTAGTATAACTTACTGATGAGATGCAAGCTTTCTAGGGCAAAAACTATTTCTGTGATAATGTTCTTTGGATAGATGAGTCTAAAAGCTAATTATTTAGACAGGAGACCAGATGATATGTTTGGCCTAAAACATATACAGTATGCCAAGAAAATAACCGCATACCCATTGGGAACAAAAGAGCTGGAACTGTTTGCAAATGTTAAGCTACAACATGACCTGGCAAACTTTGGAAAAATAAAGACCATCTGTAAAAAAAATATTAAGCTGGAGCAGAACTGAGCAGAAAGATGACAACCACCTGAAACACATCAGTACATCCTCCAAGGTCTGGATGAGAATTAAAAACGGGAAATTCCTTAGCCAAGCAAAACCCCAGATAGAGGTTAATTTAACAAAACCAACATCCAGGAAACGGACACAAGATCTCACTGAAGTACAACCACAAGGCTTGACTGTACGGTGGTCTAGTTTTTGTGTAAGTGCAGTTAACGGCAATTCAGAGTTATCAACTGACTCAACAGCATTGTTTTTGTGGACCGTGGAAGGAAGCAAGAGTACCTGGAGAGCACTAGCACATGGATGGAGAGAGCATCCTGACTACATGCAGAAAGATCCCAGGCCTTGATTCAACTCATGACCCTCCTGCTTCAAGGCTGTGTTACCATACAAATAAAAACAAATGTGTTTTTATATGTAACTTAATACCTAAATGAATTTATAATGTAATTCATTTCCGCATGATCATATATATATATAACAGTGAACACAGAATCAAATTTATTGCCAAGTAGGTTGGCACTCAAAAGGAATTATACAGTTTAATTTTTTTGTTTATTTTTATTTTTTTAAGTCTTCACTATTATGTTGTTTTATACGCTCTTCTAATGTCCACATTTGTGTGACCATTTCTTCTAAATTCTTTTTGCTGCTATAACCACCAGAAAATCCCCATTATCGGACAATAAAGGAATTTTCTATTCTATTCTATTCTGTTCTGTTCAATTCTATTCTATTCTGTTCCGTTCTACTCTGGTTCATTCTATTCTGTTCCGTTCTATTCTGTCCATTCTATTCTATTCTGTTCTATTCTATTCTGTTCTATTCTATTCTATTCTGCTCTAACTTGACTTGGTGTTGATTGTGCAGACAAATTCGATATATATAGAATCTATACCTCTATACAATCTAAAACATACAATATACTATATATAGTATATTGCCATACACTGTGTACATGGTAGACTTTGCTTGAGTCTTTACAGGTTGACAGGATAAAATATATATATATATATATATATATATATATATATATATATATATATATATATATATATATATATATATATGCTAGGCTATAAGATGCCATAAGATACTATAAGATACTAGATAAATTTATAAAACTACCGAATTTCTATTATAAAATTTAAATGGAAATCAATACAACTTTAAAGTTGTATTGATTTCCATCTCTGGGTTCTTAAGAACATTTATAATAAAAATGTGGTTGGTTTAAGCTTTATAATTGTCAGTATTATTTATAAATGAGAAAATGTGAGTTTTATTTGTATTTTAGTTTAAAAATGTCTTCCATTGTGACAGGCCTCTGCAGGTGTGCTGTATGACGCGGCGTTCGCACCTGGTCGGACTTCCTCCTCCTGAGCTCAGCCTGTTTACTCCAAGCGGGGAAAGTTGCCCAGGCGGCGGTCGGCTGTTGGTTCATCTCCTCCGGGGACTGGGGTCGCTCACTGGCAGATATACAAGATAATAAAAAACTCGGAGGCGCTAAAGCTAAGCAGACTTTTACCTTTTAACTTCTACCTATTCTTCTTCACCGGGAGCTTTTTTTTTTTGCCAGCTAGCGAGCGAGGCGTTAGCTACTTCCGGGGACGACAACCTTCACACACAGGTAAGACGTGTTTCGTCAAACCGATAACTAAAGGCTGTATTTATCGCTTTAAACACGCACGTTTAGACTTCTTTCTGACTAGAAAACACTTTATGTTTAAAAGAAGCGTTAGTTTGTGTAAGGTATGGCGTCCTCTCGGTGATAAAGAGGTGAGTGTTTGAGCTCAAGGTGTGTAGCAGTTAGCGCGAGCTGAGCTGAAGGTGAAGCTGCCATAGGCTCCCAGTGAGACCAGTATGGGAGCCGTTTTTATTGCCTTCTGTCACTGGGGTCTGTCAGAGTGGTGAGGAGATTAGGAGAACATGCTTGTCAAACAGGACAGTGAGTTATTTATGGCATCGGTGACAACACTTCATCCTGACAGGATGAAAAGTGCCTGTGATTGTTACTGACTAGCTTCATGTTGAAATATTAACTGCTCTGAGTAACTTAAACACTCACCTGATTTTAGGGGTTGCTGCTATTTTCATAGGCTTAAATTATATACTTTTTGAAAGCTATAACCAATATGTTCACATGTAATCAATGTTCACAGTTGTTGAAGCTGGATTTTTGATAAGAAATAATAAAAGTTATTTCACAGCATTTAGGTGAGGGGTGTTAAAGCTGGGGGCCTTTTATGGACCTTGAATATATATTCTGTTTCACCATTCTTGGAAAAATTATGCAGATCGACAATTTTTGTGATTTTTACACGCTGCTTGTAATGTTTTAGAGTGCAAATTAGTTCCCTTTATTTTGCTGTGTGCACATTTTTTGGTATAATTATATTTTTGTAGTTGCTTTGGTTTTACTTTACCCTTGTAAACGAAGATGCTTTTAAAAAGTATTTATATTTTTGGATGAAATCCTTAATCACACAATTGGATTTTCTTAAAGGTATAGTGGAGGATGTTGTTTTTTTTTTTTCTGGGCGGATCATCAAAATAAGTGGTCCTCCTAACAGTCAATCATTCTGGTGATATGTTTACGTAAGGCCATCCTATGTGCTTGTTCCCATTTTCACTTACGGGTGGTGAGTCTGACATCGTGGAAAAATTGCAAATCTTCTTTTGGAAGGTAAGCTTGTATAAGCAACGCAAACTGCAACTTTTAAACAGAGTGTGCACGAGGAGAAATGGGCTTGTGCATGCTCTCGCACGCGTTTAATAGTTCTCGGTAGCGGGTACAGGGTTGTGCATGTGCGGGTCTTTTCAAAACTTCGAATAAATCCTCCACTATACCTTTAACTAAAAAATGGTAGGAAATAAAGAAGCAAAATATACATTAGTTAATCAAAAGTTGATAAATCTTATTGATCAACTAATGATTAATTGATAAGCAGCCCTTTCCTTAAAGACTTTAGTTTTCTCTTGTATTAAGATGATTTTTCATAACATGAAAGAAGGGCTAATTTTTTTTCTTGCAATACACTTACAAAAAAATTGTGCATCGTTATATTTGAACAATTTTATTGTGCCAGCTGTATTAAATACTGACTGAATAAACAAATTTTTTCTTACACATTAAACTAGAGGTATTTATAAGATAAAACAAAAGAGGAAACTATTAGGTTACTGAATATAAAAAAGATAGATGAAATTTGTGAACCACTGACTTACAGTGTACAGAGATGAAAAACTACCATTAAAAGAGAGGGTATGTCACTCTGTTCCTTCCAAGCTCAGCAGAGAATTCAGTGCTGCTCACCCCTGCACCATGGCTAATTGGGGGCTTTTAGGCTATTATCAGAAGAGTTTGATTGTTTATATTTACAAACAGAAACTCATGAAGTGCATTCTGTATCTTGGTATCATTAAACAGTGTAAATAATCTCATGAAGGTGTGATAGATGAACTGATGGCAGCAGCTGGAAAACCGCTGATGTTTGCAGATGTCTCTAAGGTTGTGGCTTTTAGGACCCCTTTACCAAACTAGCAAATAAACTGCGTGTAGACTCCAAGAACTAGTAATGATTGCACATATGATCAGTACAAAATTTAAGACCTTTTGAAGTTACCATCACAAAGGTATTGCATTGCAGTACTATTGCAGGTTTAAATTGTCCCTGCAAACCAAATCATGGAAAGCTGAAAGAAAAGTAAAAAAGCCAATGCAATAAAGGTTTAATAGGGGCAGCTAGTTGTGTAATTTTTCCCTTTTTTTAACATCCTCTATAAGGTCTTTAGAATAAAACGTGAGCAATATTTTTTGTTTCCTCTTTCTTTTCTGAAAAGCACTGTTTATATTATCTTGGAGGATGCAATTTTTTACAGGTCAGGTTTAATGTATGTGATATTTGGGGGGGGGGAACCCAGCAAAATGACGACCGTGCTGTGATCAAGCCCCAGAAAAGCACACAAGACAGTATAGAGACTATTTCCATGCAATCAACATGTTAAATTGTGGGATTTTATGAAGTTCCTAGATAACTGATGGAAAAAAAAGACTAGCAGTTCTGTCTGTCTATTTATTTTTCACCTGGTTATCGTTTTACCTCTTTATTAGCTCGATAGGTACGGATACTATTAGAAAATGTTCAAGGTCATGGGGTCGCAACTGCATTGATCTCTTTTGATTTATTTTTCAAAGTCAGGCAACATAATGTGATGTTAGTCTGAAAATACAGAATTTCCTGACTACTGCCATTTTTTGACTAGTTTGCGTATTTGTTTCTCTAACTGTGCCAGGAGGCCAGGCTCTAGATGTAAACAAATTAATGTGGCTTCCATTGACAAACAGAAGGACATATGATATCACAGGTGACTTTTTGAAGATGGTTACAGAACATGGCAGGGTCTTAATAGCCACATAAAGCAATGCTGAATGACAATTACAATTCCCATAACAGTGTCTGAAATTCACTTTTGAAATTGGGGGGGAAAACCCCACCTTATATGCTTGAGAGTGGGGGGGATTATTACTTAATGACTACAGTTCTTATGTTGTGCTAATCAAACCTCAGATTAAAATTTCGCTTTCATTTTTCTCCTTTTGTCTTCCTAGCTTTTGTGTCAGCTGCTCTCTCTTGTCCTTTTCCTTGCTTGATCTCCTTTTTTTCCCTCACTTAACTGTGGGGTTAAAGGAAAAAAAAATTTTTTTTCAGGATGCAAAACCTTCCAGGGGAAAAAAAAAAGTAAAGTTATCTATGCAGCCTAATACATTCTTACCTCAGATCAATGCATATATGTGCAAAATTTATCTTTGGCCATTTCATTTTCAGCAACAAAGTAAGCAGTGTTAAGAAGCCCCTTTATTTCATCTTCTTGCTGCACTTGCACATCGTGGATAGCGTTTGGCCATAACATTTTTAGCTGAATCTGCCTCACATTCCCTTTTCACTGCTGCAGTGGGAAAAACACCATCAGAGTGGTGGCTTAAAGTTGAAATCTTACAGCTCTGGCTGGTAAAGGGTATGGGACCATCCATTTTGCAGATGGAGTAGCTCCTTTCACCGGGGATGTAGCTTGAGCCAGTTAGGCTGAAACGGATCTTTCTGCTGCTTAGTGATATTGACGCCTGTTGGAGGATTGGCGGTGTCTCTGTCAATCCTGACATCACTGGTTAGGCATCGCTTTTGATTTGTGTTGGGGTTTTCAGAAGCTGGTTCATCTGTTTATACAACGATAGATTTGTGTTTTAGCCAATTATCCATACTTGGAATATTTGAAAGGTTAAAGACATTAAATATGATAACCACTTGTTTGCTAGACAAAAACTAAACTGTACTCTAAGTAGGGGTGTAAATAATAGTTTTGTATCGATGCATCGATCCAACAGCCGACGATCCTATGCATCGACACGTCCGCGAGAGTATGGATTCTTTTCTTTTTTTTCCTCCGGTCTATTTTTATCCATTTGCTCCTGTACGTAATTTCTGACTCATGTGCTTTGGTGGCGCTAACCTATTGCCCTCGTACCTCACTTCCACTACCATCTTTCTTGCACACACACCTGCATAAACTATAGGCAAGACAGACATGGCGGAGGAAAAAGCTGACTTACACACCCCTTGCGGGTTTAAGTCATTTGTGTGGAAGTATTTCGGGGTATATTCTTGAGTATCGAAAATAATCGAATCGTTGGGTCAGGTAGTCGATACTGAATCGAATCGCCATGATGGGTGTGATTTACACCCGTAACTCTAAGAGAAGAAAATGAAAAAAAGAAAAAGAAGTAGAGCGTGCACCACTGAGTAGCGGCGATGTTCTCCTTTGTCTAAATCCAAAAATGTCCAGATTAACAGCCTCATATTCTGCTTGGATATCAAACAACTGTTGTGTGTGATATCCATGCTGTAGTAGTAGGTGCTAACCTATTTTGAAAGACATTCTTTCACAGTGGACACAAAAATATATCATTGAACTTGAATTTAATACATTTAGTTCCCCCTCCTAAACCAGACAGTGGAGTCAGTGACTATTGACTGCTTCAGTGTCAGACTCAAAAAGGTCCAGAAGTGTTATACTGAAGACCAAAAAACAGGAAAGGTGAGCCATGCATCGCTTAAAGTCTCAGTCTGCTGATAAAACAAAAAAGCAGTGTACATGAAAAAGGTGAGAGCAGAACAAACACCACAGGCTGCAGACACATACTGTGCATCATTTATACACTTATGAAAGGATTTTAAGGAAATTGTTACCAAAGGTGCACCCCATGCCAAGGAAGAATTCTATTAAAATTTTGGTAATAATCCAGATCATGTTTTAGCTATAGGTGTAAGTCACTATATGGTGCAATATTTGCTACTTGGTAGAGGCCTGTCTTTTCTAGTTATTTTTTATTTTTAAAAACAGAACAGAAGTTAGTAAAATGCATCGTCTTCATCCTCAAGTGTCTTTCTTTTTTCTTTTTTTTTTTTTTATAAATGAACAATATACTAACCTTTAGTTAGCATTATGAACTATTTGACTCACCTGACCAGAAGGAAAGGTAAGCAGCCCCTCTGCTTCTTTAACTTACCACCAATACTCAAAAGCTTGACAGGTATTTACCCTCTTTTTGCTGCTTGTTTTTTTGTGTGGCTTTTATCTGATAAATGTAATGCAGAGAAAGAAGCAATTTCTCAGTGTCATTTCCTGAACTCTACCAGAAGTGCAATCTGTACCACTGGGTCATTGGCACATGTGCAACCAGATGTTTATCCAGTTCACCATGATTGTGGTGCTGAAAGTATTTATTTGTATCCTTAAATGATCAAAGAAATGCTGAATAACATTCTATAAAGAAGAATAACGACTTTTCAGAGAAAAGTTTAAGCATTTTTAATCATTTTCATTATATTGCTGATATGATGTCGTCAACATTTGGCATGCTCAGAGCAATCTGACAAAATGTGATTACATTGTGTTTATCTGTATTTTAGTCATCTTTATTTGTACAATATAAAAGAGCTACAAAAATCGACCTTAAAACTCCAAATTGCTCAAATTTTGGAGGGTAGGATCCAATTTCCAGGACAGACGGAGTTCTATAACAGAAAGGATGTAAACACATTTATTCTCTATACATGGCCCTATTAACCTTAGACATGTTGCAGTTTAGTATACTTTTCAAAATTGGGGAGAGAATAAAGTTATTTTATTTTATTTTTTTTCCATAAAGTGCAATTGAAAGTTGCAAATGAGCTAATCTTAAGAATCGTGGTACCGGTATGGGTCGTGCATTAAACTCAGGTCTATCACAGAGGTACTACGATCTGACTAGGGCTGCAGCTGATTATTTTGCAAATCAATTAATCTGTGGATTTTTTTTTCTTTCGCTTAATCGATTAAAAATCAGATAGCCAAAGATTCGTTAAAGATTTTTAATGAAATTATACCAGGTGAAAGTCAAACTTTCCCACTTGAGAAGTTCTCCATAGAGCTTAATGATAGAAGAAAACTTTTTTTTTAAATCTTAAATGCAAAATGTTTACATATTTTTTACAATCCTGGTATAATTACTGCTCTGTGTCACTCTGTCAGCTAGAAGCATGTTTTAGAGTCTATGGTCCAGTTAACAATTAATCGATTACTAAATTAGTTGACTATTATTTCAATAATCTGTTGATCGTGATTAATCCGATTGATTATTTCAACCCTGGATCTGACAAAGCCTTAGTTCTGTGTCACATGACTACAACCTACTCTTCCTATTGTTGCATCCCCAGATGTTTGCATCGTAATCAAAAGTAAATATTTATATAATTTGGACCATCAAAATTTATAAAACTCATTTACATATTGTATATTTTTTCAGTTAAATAATTATGTTCTTAAACATTCTAGTTGTCTCAGGATGTATTGTTTAAAAAAAAAATGTTTTAATGTAAAAGTTGTAGCTATCACCTTGAATTTATTAGTAAGGGCCAGAACAACCAGCTTTTTTTTAATTCTCAACTAAAATGCCATTTTTCTTATATATATTAGATTTCTCTTGTGTCCCATATTGTAAGTGGTAGCAGTCATAGAGGGTCTTTCCCTGCATTAGAACGATTTTGTCAGGGCACAGACTTGCTATGAATACTTACTGAGGTGATCATCTACCAGGAAGAATACAAGCAGCGATGACTTCCTCACAGAATTTGGTGGATCCTGTCCGACGTGCTTATCTGCATCTGTTGTTATTCTCATACAGGAAAAGAGCCTACATTAACCATTTACATTTCAGGGAAGGAGGCTCCAGTTTTTATCTCCTTGGTCTGACTAGGTCAAAGAGGTATAGTTATATCTTTGTGTGTTTGTTTGTTGCCTTTGTTACATCTGTAAAGCCATGGCCACACCCCCTAAGTACTTAAAGTGGGTTATAGTGTCTCCTTAAAAGTTAATTTTGGGTCATAGAAACTTGTATTTAATCACAAATTCTGATGTTTCATCCAACATTGCCACCTTTGCTTGACCAATCCTCAATGACTCATGGGATAGGGTGGACCATGAAGGACTTACCTGACCACTCCTTCAAATCTGGGAAAGGAACGCTGCAATTGTTAGCTGCATTTCAAGGTGTCCTGAAAGTGGACCTTCTTGTGATGTAGTCGACCTGCAAACACAACCTTTGAAGGATGGAGCGCCTAAATTTGGACACAGCCTTAGTCTTATTTTTCTTTCTCAAAGAAACTCATCTCATCTCTCCCCACTTTTGGCACACTGGAACTCATTATGCAGGCATTCACAGCGAAAGAGAGCTGCTTCAGGGTTTGGATAGACTGCTATATAAATTGTTAAGTTCTTGGGATTGGGCGGTGGCCTATAAAAGATTTTCTTGGAAAGAAAAAAGTGTTTTACACAGGGAACAAATACCGGTAGCTTTCTTCCTTTTCTATTTTTTTTATAGAAAAAGTAATGATTATTCATTCTGTTACCAAAATCAAGCAGGAGAAAATATTTTCTTCCCGGTATAAGGACTTTAGGAAGCAGACATAGTTCGCAATAAACTTTTAACAGCTTTTATTTCATAACATTTTGAAATGTCAGTATAGTGTACTACCAAAAGTTGGATCATGCCTACACTTTAGGATGCTAAATATTAAATGTATACATTAGAACTTGCACGCAGAACTGTTTAGAAAGATGTGCCTCAGATCAGAATGAAGCATTTTAGCATGAAGTACATGCAACATGAAGAAGGCGGCCTTAGAAGTTCATGGATTATCTGGGTTGTTGGGAATATGCAAAAACAATATTGCTGATTGTATGCAAAGCAAAAACAAATGCTTGTCTTTGCCAAGCCTGGTATGCAGCTGATTTGTTTTACATTATTTGAATTTTTAAAGTGTTGATGTGCAGCAGATGTTAAAGACTACAAAGGGAAATAAATTGAGTAAAAGTAGAAAAAGTTATTTCCTCTGTGCAGTTAAATAAGATGAACACAACAAAATATTGGTGATGAAAGGAAGCTTGGGAGAAGTTTTATGCAGAAACAAGTTTCACAAACATACCTCATTGTCATCTGTCAAAGTTCTGGCATGCAGGCTAAGGCAGGGCTGTTTGACTTCTCCTGAGAAGTTGTTTTGAGCTTTAAAACAATTCAGACTCTTCACTGAGGAGAAATATTGTGTTTTTGTTGACAAACAAGTATCAGAGTTCATCACAAATGATTAGATCTAAAATTATTTAAGCAACATCTAAAATGTCAGGTTTCCTTACTACTGTTAGTTTCTCAGACACTGATGTGTCAGAGATAGCTAGCAGCTGTGTTTGTGGTTAATTAGATTTCATGTATGGCAATAATTGACGGTGAGAATCCCAGACATTGGTGTAAGGTTGGCGTAGATGACACGCCACCTCCTACCGCAACAGATTGGGGGGGGAAATTGCCGTCAAACTCAACCTCACCTGTGATCACTGAGGGTGTGGTCGCCGTACATGTGAATCACTCACATCAGCCATCAAAGCAGCAGATTCACCCAGCTTTGATGAAACACAACCTCCGGTAATCCTTGAGGCGACTGGCAGGCGTTGAGGGGCTGCAGAAATTTTCCTTGAAAGCTCATGTTTCCTCATGATTACAAGGCTTTTCGTATGGCTAAAGTGTTTCCTTTGTTGAGTTCAGCTCTGTTGAGACCATTGGAAACATGAATCTGTCTCAGTGGTTTAGGTATGCTGAAAATGAGTACTGCATTTTTTTTAAACCTTTATTTTGTTGTGACTTTAATTCTAACCAATACTCTGCTGTTTAGATTTCCAGCATGTGATAGACCCATTTCAGACGTGAACCAGCTTTGTGCATCTAAAATCCTAAAGTTGCTTCACTAAACACCTAATCCATGCCTTAGGTCATTAAGACCCTGTCCTGTGCATAGATATTTTTCTTCCCCTTTAAGCCATATTTCAGTTTCTAGGCAATCAATTGGCTACTTTTAAAATAGGAGGTCTGAAAAGAAAGAAACCTTAGCATGAAGGATGAAAACATTTGCTGTTAAAGTTAAGTACAGCCTGTGGTTCTTTTGCTCCTTTCAATGAAAGTAATGATTGGATGTCAAATTAAGTCATTTATAAGATCTTTGTTGCACATCTCAGTATCATGGAGTAAAGAATAAACTCTAAAGGCAGCAGGAAAGACAGTTTGTAGAGTGCATTTCCTCCAGTGCTATTTTCCTGCACAATTTCATGTTGGTTTGAATGAAAAGGACACATTTAGTCTCTACTGTGCTCCTTTTTCAGTGGTATGTGATCCTTCATCCATAACTGAGTAAGAACTCCCTGTGGCTAGGAAAGACAAAGAAAGGGAGCGGACCTGTGTGTTCATACGCGGAAAAAAAAACTTGCGCACACAAATTTCTAACTTTGCTTTTGTGTTTCCTATAAATCATTTATCCAACAGTCCTTTACCTGTGGCAGTACAATGCAAGCGGTCTGATATACACACACCTGCATATGCATTGGCACTGACAACAGAGGCTGAACAATTTTTTCCCCCTCCTAACACGCTCCACAGTTATACCAGGCCCCTCCCCTACCATCTGCATTCCTCTTACCGGTGCAGTCGGAGCTCATACACATCCAAACTACTGCTGCACACACACAGGCATTATTCCGATAGTCTGGGAGGCTGGGTTCTGGTTTCATTCAGGCTCCGGGCGACTGGGAGAGTCTCGAGTTTGCGTGCAGCAGGAGACGATATCATCTGCAGTGACTCGGTTGGGTAACACAGAGAAGAAAACGCTTTCTTTTTTGGGGGGCGGTTGTCTGAAATCTGGACTAGGATCACAAAGATCAGAAGTATGAAGGTAGTTGACTGTTTTTTTTTTGTTTGTTTTTTTTAAGCTCTTTTTCACATTTACGCATATTTAAACATTGCTTACCTTTTCTCCTCTCTATACTCTGCAAAAAGTCTTGCTTTCAAGAAATGTTTTTTTGACTTTCAGAGTTTCTTAATGGATATTTTTTAACTTTTATATTAGAAATTTTGATGAGTACTCCTCCTGGTCTTTAAAACCTGTCCAGATGTGGGTATGCAGAGCTTGTTTTCTGGTTTTAAGGCATTACGATATAGAACATCTATTGTTAAATAAATCCATTAAACCTTTTCCATGGTTTAAAGTCTGCTTACTGCCATGCATGAGAAAGTGATGGATTGAGAGAAGATTGTTCATATTGAATGGGAAAAAAAGTAATGCATGTTGCTGTGTCCTCTTGGTCAGATGGTTAGAGAACAATCCTGCACTTCACCCTAGAACAGTCCAAAGTCGGTCCTCAAGGAGCGGGTTTATTGCTTCTTTTAAATGTTTCCCTCCTTTAGCACACCTGCTTTCCATGGATGGCTCATTGAGAGGCTTTAGTCTTATATCAGGTTTGTTTAAACCAGAGAAACTATCTAAAAATTACAAATTAAAGGAAAATAACTCATCATTCTTATTATAAATTGAGTACTATTTTATTAAAAACTGTCAGCCTGAGCAGATCGTCTAAATAATTATCCAGCAAATATCAGTCTGCTTGAAACAGTCTATTTGATGTTTTAGGCACTTTAATTTGACTTTATTCTGATTTGCTTATTCTGATTTCTCTTTAGACACTGCCATGCAAGAAAAGCATTCAGAATATTTTTTTACAAGCCAAGAACTGAAATGAAAGAAAGCAGTCATTTAAAAAGTAAATATTTAAGCAAAGATGCAATCTTTACAGGGTTTAGCTTCTGTTTTATGGGGAGTAGCATAGCTGGTAGTCTCTCTGTTTGGAGCTGGAGAAAAACAAACCCGCAGCTTTCCTTTGAAATTTTCAAAACACTGCCAGCATTTACCAAAGAAACAGAGGTTGAAAGTTCAAAAGGATAAAGATTACTCTGTTTTACCATCATGTTATGTATGTCTTGCAGCAGAGTAGAAAAATATAGATCCTAAGACACTGTATCTGGATACAGGACTGTGTTTTTTTGCACATTTTTGTTGTTAATTTAACATTTATACCATATTTTCACGACCATAAGGCGCACCGTACTAAAAGGCGCAGTCTCAGTTATGTGTCCCATTTCTGTATTTAACACACACATAAGGCGCACCGGACTATAGGGCGCGTTTTTTATATACAGGTACATGTCCTCTACTACTTTTAAATACCTCTACTGCGTATTTAAAAAGTACAGCGGGCCCAAAACTGAGTATGACTGTGCTTTATTCATGTATTTATTACACATTGCAGATGACAGAGCACTGTGATAACTCCTAAATTAACTTAAAATCCTAAACCTGCCGACAGAATATGTTCGCTTTTATTACCGGTATCCTGGTGCCTGCAGTTTAAATTATTTAGATGAAAAACACCTGCCAGACACCGCAATGAACCCGGAGGCTACCCAGCCTAGAGGCTGCTGATGAAGGGATTTCTACTGTCAGTGTACCGCTGGTATGTGGGGGTCTGAGCGCCTCCGACAGAAATAGTAGCCTATAGGCAGGATGATAATCTGGATGAACTGACTGCAATTATTAAGTTTTCAGGTGGAATTTCTCACTTAAAAACATATTAAAACTACTTTATTCCCACTGATCACAGCAAATATAGCTGCAAGATTTAGATTATTTAGATGAAAAACACCTGCCAGCCACAGCGGTGAAGAGGAGGAGACCCGCCCAGAGGCTGCTGTTAAATTAAGTTTTCAGGTAGAAAAATAGAGCGGGAGAAAAAACTGAGTATGATTGTGCTTTATTCAAGTATTTATTACAAAGTATTAATCGAACCCATCAAAGTCATCATCCTCTGTTTCTGAATTAAACAGCTGCGCTAAATCAGACATGCCAATTTCCCCTTCTTCGCTGTCAGAGTCACTTTCTATGCCGGGCGGCTCCTCAGAAATAATGCCGGCTTTTGCGAAAGCTTGAACAACAGAGCCAGCAGACACGTTAGTCCAAGCATCAACAATCCATCCGCAAACGGTGGCGTAATTTGCCCGGCGCTGCCTTCCACTTATCATGAAACTGTGGTCTCCGTCGGTCATCCATCGCTCCCACGCCGCTCGCAGCCTTACTTTGAACGGCCGGTTCACACGGATGTCGAGCGGTTGAAGTTCCTTTGTCAGACCCCCGAGATAACGGCGAGCACAGCGTTTATTTTTTTTCACCATGTTTTTCACATCAGCGATGGTGATGAGTGGAAAAAAAACTCCTGGTCTCCTTACATTCAGCCACTCTTTCATCATCTCCTCAATGAGGTGGTCTCAAAAGTCGCAGTTGCAACACACATAAGGCGCACCGCACCAAAGGGCGCACCACACATTTTGAGGGGAAAAAAAAGACGTTTATGTGCGCCTTATAGTCGTGAAAATACGGTAGATTTTTGCTCTGTAAAAGACAACCTTAACATTTCATTTCATCTACTCCAATTCTGTTGTGAAAACATTATCAGTGTTAAACCTGAAAATGGTTAGTTTTTGATGTTAATAGAAATATTTTTTATGTCTTTTTATAATTTGTGATTTTTTTTTTATCCCCATGATATGGAAAATAATGTATAGTAAGAAATATTTCCCGGGGTATTGATATCCAGTTTGACATTTTAGTATCAGAACAACTGTATTGCGGAGATTAATTGATAAATTATAGAAAATATATTTCATTTTTTAAATAACTACTTGTATCTCTATTTCTTTTAATTTTTACTATTTCATTGATACTTGGAGTTAAAAAATTTTTTCCCCCCTGTAACTGCTTAAAAAATTAAAAGTGAAGGTTGCTGCATCTTGGCACTGATTACATATAATTCCCTAACCAAGCTCAGGTTATTTTTCTGTTCCTGAGAGACGGAACGTTAGTTGGTTCTGTGCAGCCTCTCTTTTTTTTGTGCATCTCCTTCAAAACAAGCTTTTATCCGATGTGATTGTTACATTAACAGCAGTGCTAATAGGAGTGATATTTTTACTCAACCTTATCATGCTGATAAAATCTCATAACAGGCTAGATGTGGATATGGCCCATTTTTTCAAGAGTTTCTTTAAAGGATCTCTCCTGTTTTGGGGGAATTTAAAAGGAAATCAGGAGCTGCACTAAAAGCATGGTGACCGCCGGCTTTTAGGTGCTGAAGGGCTTATTAGTGAAAGGGATTGCATTTCTGCCCTCCTAATTCAAACGTCTTACTCTTGTAAAGTACCATGTGCTCCCCCATAAGCTGAGGTTTGACTCAGTCCATTTCGTTCTGCCTCATTTCCCAGAGTTTGGCGACTTCCCCAAGAGGTACCATGACTTTTAGCTGACTTTTAGCAAAATTCCTCTCGTCCCTCAGGAAGCTTGCTGAGAGGAAGCAGCTGCAGCCCGCTGCCATATTGCTGCTGCTTTTTGGATTTGTGATTTCCTGTAGTGCCGGCCAGTATGAGTGGGAGCAGCTGAAGAGCTGCCATGGAGCTTACTTTGTTTTTCTCTCTCTACAGAAAGCCTAAGATGAAGACCAGGAGATAACACTGTGCCTCTGCATCTACATTTGAGGGTTCATTTTCAAAGATGGAGCCGTAAAAAATAACCAAGACCCATTGGAGTGAGCTTTTGAGGAGATAGGAGGATCTTCTCCTGATAGAGGCTTTGCTTGGGATTCCTCAGACGATGGCTGCAACAGAAACCAAAGCCCCAAGCAGCGCTGCGGGTCTCTCCTGGGCTCGCGTGTGTAAAGAATGTGGCCAACAGCACGAGGGCCAGGAAACTCACCTGTATGAGTACCAAAACGAAGTGGACGATGAGTTGGTTTGTCACATTTGTCTGCAGCCCCTCCTAAAACCCATGGATACTCCATGTGGACACACTTACTGTTATCACTGTCTGAGCAACTTCTTGAAGGAGCAGGACTTTTGCCCCGTGGATCGCCAGCGTCTACAGCTAAATCAGTGTCGACCCTCCAGCCTGCTGGTTAGAAACCTGCTGGACAAACTGCTTGTTTCCTGCCCTCACTATGCAGATTGCCAACAGAAGATGCAGCGTTGTGAGCTGCAGCCTCACCTGCACAACAGGTAGGGTTCTGGCCATTGTGGTGACTGTTCATCATAGCTATTTAGTAAATGTTTCTATTTCAGACAAGCTAGATATTTTTAAGATACTATTTTAGCTTGGAATGGAGAAATGTTTCATTTTGATAGCCAATTACTTAATCAGTCATTATACTTTGTTATACTCTATTTGGAAACGGTGTTAATGCTTGTATATTTTGATTGTGTATATAAAACTTGTGAAAGATAAAATGCATTTTGCAAAGAAAAAGCTACATTTAGAAACAGGACACAAATGCAGCTTCCTTCATGCCCCTCTCAAACAACCTGTCCTCTTTGTCCAAATTGTGAACATTCTGGTCCCAAAAAGAATCGCTATCATTGCAACCCACACCCCCTCACAGGGGAACAGAACCCCTCGTCTGTTAAGCCAGGACAACAATTCCCTTTAACGACCCCCCTTTCAGATACATAGATGGGTATGGGGTACGACCCCATTCCAAAAGGTCGGACTGATTCATCCGGTTTGATTTACATGTTTTCTAAGCCAAAACAAGGCTTTGTTTTTGGTCCACTCTATAAAGCCTCGAACTCGATGTTATTTCTGACTGTTTGAACTGGAAAAAGATTCCTGAATGGGAAGCAAAACGTCTTCAAACTTGGAAAAAAGTCCAGTGGATTTTTTTTTTTTTTTTTTACTTTTTTGGTTCTACATGTATTATTTAGTTGTTGCTGCAGAGGTTCCCTGAATCAGTTATAAAATTTAGGCGGGTTGCTACTTGTGTTCTCATAGCACAAGGTTGGTTTGAAAAGCTTTTTTTCTCCTGATAAGTGAGATTTTCTTCAGGAAACTGGATGCTGTGCTCACTCAGGTTATCTTTTTATTTCTGACAGTACACGTTGTTTAATGTTCTGGTAACATTAAAGTATTCAATTAAGTTTATTTTTATAGCAGCTATTAACAACATGTCATCTCAAGGCACCTTGCAGAGATAATACAATCAGATTGGTCTAAAGTTTCTGTTGAGGAAAACATGTTAATTGTATCAATTAAGTATGAGCAAAAGATTCTCAAAGCAACACATCATTAAATTGTCAGATTTATCTGCAGAGAAAGATGTTTGTCTTTAAGTTGTTGCATCCTCTCAGTTGCAGCATTAGTTTAAATAAACAGGTTTATAATAACTGGGCTTAAGACAAAGGTGCAGGTCAGTTGTCTTCTTTTGCTCAGGCCCATTGTGGTGCTTATCACCCTTGTTGTCAGACATTACGCAGTTATTAAGTCATGGTGCCCTCCCATTACCTCTCTGTGCAAATGATACAAAGTTCAGGACCAAGGGATAAGCAGGAGGCTCAGATCGCTGACTAAATCAAACAAAGCCTGTCACACCAAACTCTCTGCTTTAATCCTATTCATATTGCTTTTCTTAGCCTCCCTTGTTGGCTAAACTTTTTTAAACATCTATTTCCATGGATTTATGTATTATGACCCAATTAGTGTGGTCTCTTTCTGTTTATTTATAGTCTGATATTTTTGTTTCTAAGAATAAAACCTCCTCTCATGTGGTGTCTTTGTGTTTTTCCCAGATGTCCTGTTTTTAAGAGGCTGAGGGAAGAAGCAGAGAAGAGGAAGAGGCCTTCCTGGAATGAAATAAAAGGGCGCAAGGGTGATGGAGAGTCATCTGGAGATGCGAAACATTCAGCGACGCTGTCTCGAAATCCCACCAGGGATCAGTCTGAGCCGGGTCTCATTAATCCTGCTTATGAGGAAATTGACGATGGTACGGACTGGAGTCCTTTCATCAAACATTTCTGTTTCCTGTCAAAACATGTTTAATATGACTACATCTTCCTCTGAATGTGTTCGCATAAGCTGCCTATCTTCCAGAGTGACAGTTGATTGTACTTTAAGGGCTTTTTATTCTAAACGTAGATGGTTGCATCACTGTGAGGAATGAGCAGTCAATGTTCTTAGTTGGAAATGATACTTTTGAGCACAGGTGAATCATCACCTTAGTTGCAGGAACATGTACCAGCTCACAGATGTTTTAACCACACAGTTGCATAATCGGAAAAACCCTTAAAGCAACAGTAGACCCTCATCACAGACCAAAATCTGTCAACACTTTAGAATGCCTCTTAGATTGCAGCAAATTGCTCTTGGCCTATAAAGACCCAAAAGTGACTCATACCTTTTTATTATTTTTTTTGTTTGTGTCAACATGCTAATTCCTTTGATTTACTTCATCTCTCCAGTCTTTGTTAACCACTTTGTCTGGTATCATTGGTGTAAAAATGTCCTTACCGGGCTGTTTCCGTTTCCATTCTGTTATTCCGACAGACCAAAAGGAAACAGATTAGTGACAGGTGAACATGTTTTTACACACAACAAGCCGGATCATGACATCAGATGGCAGACAGTGTTGAAGGTTAAAGCAGTGTGCATAACATGCATAAACCATGGAAAAGCTTCAACCTCCTATCCTGCATCTGCAGTTTACACATAAAGCAACACAGGTCCATTAGGTCAAGCTTCATAGGGGATATGTTTAAACCCCTGCTGAGTGCTGGAAAAAAATGCATGCAGCGAGCTGGAAAATGTGACTGGCTGACACATCACTGGATAATAATTGCTTTGCTTTGCCTGTAAAGGTGAACATTAGTTCTTCCAGGGAAAGGGGGACCATCAGAAGGTGGAATCGGATAACTAACTTTTCGTTTAGGAACTAAATGCTGTTAAAGCCAGATTCTTGAATATTTGATTTTAATATACAAAGAAGAGAAGAAAAAAATCTGCAGCCATTCTGTGATGTCAAATCAACCATGTGGTACTCCTGTTGCCTAGCAGCAAATGAGGGGAAAAAAAATCCTAGAGTCTCATAGAAAAGAAAATATTTTTTTTAAAACTGCATTTCACATGTAAGCTGTTATGAACAAAATCTAAAAGATCTATTTCTACATCTGAAATCTTTGTGTGCATACAGGGACACCATGTTAGTGTTGATTAGGATTATCATACAGCATGAATACCAAACCAGCTCCTGCATATTTCAAAGTAAAGTCATGTTTTTATAGTTTCTAAAATTTGCACACACTTGAGGTATTTGTAGCATATAAGCACCTTTTAGTTTTGAGATAGGGTGATTGTTAAAAAACAAAATTACTTCATTTAACCGTGTTTTGCAACCAGTGTGAGTTGAAGTAAAATGAAAGTGAACTGGGCTGTTAATGTCATCATGCTGTAACCAAAGGTCAACAAACTCCTGTTAAACATTACATAACAGATGATACAGCATCCTGCTATCATATTACAGGTGGTTGGTGGCTGAATGAAAGTAAAATTAAAAGCAAAGTTAATTGAACTTTCATTATCAAGATCTGCTAGGGCTTTCAATAAATTAATATAGATTTATTGCCATAGATATCTCATCAATAGCAGAAAAAAATATGTGAAATACAATTTTTAAAGGAAAGGTTTTAACCTCTTAACTCTTATCATCAAGCTAAGCAAGGATGGCTGCAGGGCTGACCAGTCTTTATGTGTTAAAGGTTATTTTGAAGTGGGGTTATAGTTAAACCATGGCTTTTTTTTCTCCCCTGGTCCTTATTTCAATTTAGTAAAGAAAACAACAATCAGTTATCGATATGGAAAGATATAATAGCTTGTATTATAATAAATTTTTCAGCAGGATTGCACAGCCCAAAGATTCCCCTTCTCATGTCCAACTCTGTCCTTCTTTTGTCTATCTGCCCGTCCATCAGCAGAACAGTCTGAGGCTGAGGGTCTTTATCAGAGACCCAGAGGTGCAGGCTTTTGGATTTGAAGCTGGTACCTGCAGCCTTGTCAGAACACAGGCTTTCAGCTCTAACCACAAGTGCCCCCACCCCCCACCCACCCTTTCTTGTCTGCTTATCATCTTCTCCTGAAGTCTCAGAATAACACGGCCACCTGTATGGTTGATTTTTCTGGGCCCCTACCACCCCAGTTGCCCAGATCCTCCACAAAGATGCCACAACAAAACAATAGTCTTATCTGACCAAAGCATGATCCCAGACTTCTTATAGTTTTTGAAGCAAGTCATTTTATTTTAAAAGCCATCCTTGCAGGTTTTTGTTCTGAGGGGCCCCTTATGCTTTGATGAGCTGCAGTGGATTTACCTTTACACATTCTTCTCTCTTTTTGTTTTTGTCAGAATTTCAGCTCTGAATAATATTTTGATTTTGTTCGAATGCTTTCATTACGACTGCAGGGTTGCTAAAATTCAATTCTAATAATTATGCTAGAGTTTTATTTGTTTTAGATTTTACAACCTAAATCTGAATTACATCCAACTATGTTGGAATTTAAAAACAGAGTTTGGTTTTACTTTATTTGATGAATTTTGAATTGTTTCTCAATGCATTAGCCATGGGTTCTGCAGATTTAGCTTTACATTTTAAGGATTCTTTATTCTTCCCTGACTGCTAAGAGTTATCCATAATCGGAAGTAAAATTTGTATTTTTACCTTTAAACATATTTTGTATTTCTATTTTTTCTAAAAAACAAACAAGCCGTGATATGGAAACAGTAAGCCTCGATAAGAAAATTATAAATAATATTATAAATACAGTAAACATTCTTCATGGAGATATTTCTGTCCAGCTAAGTATGGTTTAAAACTACATCATAATATTTGTCAACAAGCTTAGAATATGTAAAAAAAAAAAAAAAAAAAGGATTAAATTACCTGATTCAAACATAATAAATCCAGCTCTGTTTAATCATTTTTGTGCTCTGGTCCTCTTTCCTGTAGATAACACCCCCCTGCGGTCCAGTCTTGTGGCTGAGGCAAACGTGGTGGAGCTGTTCAGGGATGAGCCTGAGGAGGAGTTAGGCCTCCGTATTGTTGGAGGGAAAGATACACCGTTGGGAAATATAGTGATCCAGGAGATCATCCGGGACTCGATAGCCTCTCGAGATGGCAGACTGGCTCCAGGGGACCATATCCTAGAGGTGGGGTGAAGAAAGATGCTGCCATTACATTTTGTGTAATGTTGTCTTTTTATGTGAGCAGGGTGATCAGACAGAGGGGTTTGGCTTTAGTTTGACTCTAGAGGGCCAATGTCCTGCACCTTTAAGATGTGCCCTTGCACGAGCACACCTGGGTCAAATAGCTGAAGTTCCTCCTCAGCATGAGGTCAAGTGCTCAAGGGTCTTGTTAATTACCTTATTATATGATTCAGTGGCGTAAAAGCAAATGGATAATTAAGCTGGCAGCCCACATTAACTTAAAATGATTGGCAGTATGTGCTTTAGTCAGTATCAAGAGAAAAAACAGGCTGATCAGGACTTTCTATCCTAGTATATATTCTTGAGCAATTTTTGTTTTTGTTTAAATGCTTTTCTGAAGCATGAATCATTCCCTAATATATTTTCTTTGTTCGTGTCCAAGAAGCTAGATGTTTGAAACTTATTCTGATCTGTAGTTTTGTAAAGTTTCTTTAGTTTATTTCTGTGTGAGCAAACTGAACATACTGAGAGGTGGGGTTATGCCAATGCTCCGCCTCCACATGACATACTTTCGCTTTGAGTGGCTAGATGCTATCAGGATATTCCAATTAGTATGTTTATATGACATATTTTTATTCCGACAGGTCATTTTATTATGACTACAAATGTCCGGAAAAACACTACAGTCCACATTATCTTCTGATGCAAACACATTTTAGTAAACTCTTCAATTTTTTTTTCATTTAAACAAACATAGCTACTGTCTAATAACTGCCTGTATGAGACAAGGTTAAGACAAATTGCCTTTCATTGACTTCACACAAATTTAAAAACTAAGAAAAGCTCCTCACTTGAAATATGAATTATGGAAAAAGATAGACTAAAAATGCTCATTACATTATTATATAAAAATATATTGTTTCATGTTTTCTTACACCCTACATGCACATTAGAAGATTTTTTTTATTATTATTATTATTTTTTTTTAAGAGATGTAGACCAATATCATCTATATAGAACTGCTATATTACACTTGCATTTTAGATTTTGCTAGTTTAGCTTCCGTATTTAGATTATTTTAAGAAAAATATTAAAATAAATATTTTAAACTAACTTGATTATTAATTCAAAATGCAAATGCAAAGCCTTCTTCTCAACAGTTTTTAGAATTCAAGCATGTCTATAATCCATTTTTAAACTTTGTACCATTAATGCCCACCATTTATATACATTTTTGCTTCAGCTCTGGTGAGCTTGAAGAAATGAAATCCCGAAAGTTACACAAGAACTATTTTTACACGTATCAGATGGTGCTGATGAGCCATATATAGTCTATCAAGTGCAAGGGCAGAGAGGCTACCATGCATTGAGCAGTGCTGAGCGCTCTATCAGGGTGCACGGGGGCCACATACAGAGCTAAATGCCCCCTAAAGAAAGATTTCTGAGATTTAAACACTGCTGACCTGTCTTACTGTGTTCTCAGATAAATAACTTTGTGCTGAAGTTGGTGGAAGAAAATATTTGGGAGCAGATCTTCATGGCACTGCATACTGCTGCTAATTATTTTACTGGTGCACAATATTGGACCATTCCCCTGCTATTATGCACTTAAAGAGTAGTTGTAGATCTCAGCCTCTAATCTCTCTATAGCAACAGATAGGTTAATGTTGCTAAATGTTTGGGAAGGCTGGCAACACTGGGAGCCCTTGAGCCCTCTTTGGCTACAGAATCTGTTTATCTAGCGTGTTTGTGATTTATGAGGGAAGAGACAGATACGATACGACTGTATTAAAAGAGAGGATTGGGGTTAATGGGGGATCTCTGTAATAAAGGAGTTATTATTTTGGATAGTAATTAATTCCCAAATAAATATTTAAATCTATCACTAATTACATGTGTATGCCTAGTAATACAGGCAGGTGTCCCGCCCATGTGTGGGAAACGCTGCATAGCGTGACACCGCTTATCCCGGGATGGGTTTGAGTGAAGGACTCCAAGCTGTATTCTGAAGATAATGTAAACACTGCTCTGTTTTTCAGTGAGGGAATGGGGGACGGTAGTTCACGATAAACAAGTTTTATTCCCATGGTAACTAGGTGTGTTTTTACCAGGCACAAACACGTCATCTATGAGAGAGAAATTTCACTTGTATTTTGTCATGGTCTGACTCACTGCTTTTGATTTACAAAGAAATGTAATGTGGTGTTTATTCCCCCCCCAGGACACTTTCTTTTCTAAGAAATTCTTCTTATTTTTTTTTCCTTTTTTTTTTTTTTTTGTGAAAAAGGAACTGAAGTTTTCAGTTAAAATTTTTTAAGAGGTTTTAATTATTCCTGGTTTTTACCTCTTATCTGCTTTGTCTGATAAATAACTGCTTAAGCAGTAAATGGCGCTGTAAATATTTCTCGTTTTAGGTCAGTCAGGATTCCTCAAATAATGTCTGATGAAAATATCAGAAAACTGTAATTTCTTAAGTTTAACCAAGGCTTTTGTTGTGTTGGGCACTTATCCCTGCAGCTGCTTTTTTTCATTTTCATATAAGGTCACACAAGGAAGCAGCGTGTTTTGAGGGGTTGCCTTAAAACAGGCATGTCATAAATTAGTCCTCTAGGGTTCTTTCCATGTTTTTCGGCTTTAGCACAGCTGATTCTGATAATTGCAGTTCGGTAACAGCCTGATAATCAGCTATCTGTGGAAATAAGGTGTGCTGAAGCAGTGTAGCTAAACAAGGGCCCTCAAGGGCCGATGTCCTGCAGCGGCCCTTGAGGGTGGACTTTGGTCACTCCTGCCTTGAAATACACCCACAGGTGTGTCTCCAATGAACACCAACCCGGAAGCATACAGTCATGACATCACCCCTGGGTGTTCTCACATTCTTTAAAGGCATAATACTTTTAGTAAGGGATGTTCCAATCCAATATTGGCACAGTAAGTCAGTCCGATGTCAGCCAAAAACAATTATCAAGCTGATAGAAAACACTCCCAATTGTATCTGTGATCACCCCAAATTTTAGGGTTTGTATTCCTTTGAATTTGGAAAAACTAATAACTATATAGTGGGGAAAAGTATCTGCTATACTGCTGATTTTTTGATATACTGAAAAGAAAGAAGGCTTTCATTTTTATCATCGATTTTCTTCAACTGTGACTGAATCTACAACATAAATCCAGAAAATTACGCTGTCTGGTTTTTAACCTATATTTATTGCATGATTTACACATCTGATATTATATGAACCAGTAAGAACTGCAGCTTAAACAGGTCTGTTTAAGAGGCCTGTCTCTTCTCTGTTCATTACCTATATTAAATGCATCTCTTTCAAGACATTATCAGTATAAAAGACACATGACCACACACTTAATCAAACAAACAGACTCTCTACAACGCTCCATAAGACATTTAAGGAGATCAGGGATGAAATAGTAGATCTGTACAAGACAGGGATGGGCTGCAAGAAAATAGCCAAGCAGGTTGGTGAGAATGAGACAACTGTTGGAGCAATTGGAAGAAAATGCAAGATGATGGTCATTCCACCTTTGTCTGGGGCTCCATGCAAGATGTCACATCGTGGGTCACCTGGGATTAAGTTCAGGGTGTGGACTACAAAGTAGGACCTTATCAACGATTTGAATGGTGCTGGAACCACAATCTCAAAGAAGACCATAAGTAAAAAACACTTTGCCACCATGTTTGAAACTTGCAGCCCACACAATGTCCCCCAGCTCAACGCAGCACATGTCCAGGTCATCTAAGGTTTACTACTGACCGTATAAATGATCGAGAGAAGAAAACGGAGAAGACCAAGTGGTCTGGTAAGGGAAAAAATTTGTTTTTTGGTCTGAACTCCACTCAAGGTGTTTGAGGGGAAGAAGGAGGATGATTACAACCCTACCTTCTAACCATGAACAATGAAAGGAAACAACATCTCTTGGTTACTTTTATGGAGCAGGATGATTGCCCCATATTGAGGGCCGGACAGATTGGACCATCTTTCAATAAACTCCTTCCCTCAGTGAGGGCATTGAAGCTGGGTCGAGATCTTCCAGCACGACATATTTAGAAGCACACAGCCAAGGAGGTGCTCCATAAGAATCCTTTGAAGGTCCTGGAGCTGTCACGCCTGTCTCTAGACCTGACCCTAACAGCAAAACCTTTGGATGGAGCTGAAAGTCTAAATCATAGAGATTACTCCTATCAAAGGTTTCTATACTTAATACTAAGTTTTGTTTTTCAGACCTTTAAAATTATTGTCATGCAATAAAATACAAACTGAATACTTTAAAAACAGACATTTTCTGGATTTCTGATGTGGATTTTCTCATAGTCGAAGAGAGCCTATATGATAAAAAATTGTGAAAGTGAGAAACCCTGCAAAATCTGCAGTGTATCAAATAATTTAGGCCGATTTAATATCAGCATCTAAAAGGAGCTTAAAATTAATTTTGAGCAATGTTGTGTTGCAATTCTGAAAATGAAAACATGAACCTGCCAATGAATAGTTTGCTTTCAGGATACAAAACAATGGCTGCAGTTTTTCATTCTTTGTGTTATCACAAAGCTCTTGCCCCTGCAAGGGGCTTACTTTCAAGTTTATTAAAGAGAAACAACCATGGCAATAAAGGCATTTACCAAAGATTGAAACTAAATGAATGCATCTTTATTTAATGGGAGGAAAGTTTGTGGGTCAGTATTCAGCTGTCTTCCCATTGACAGTGTTGTTTCTTCCCTACGGTGTCCTGTTTCCAGGTGAATGACGTCAGCCTGGCTTCAATTCCCCACTCCAGGGCGATTGCAGTGTTGCAGCACCCCTCCCTCCTCAGGCTGACCGTCATGCAGGAGAAAGGCTTCAAAATAAGGGACCAACGGTCGGATCATCACGCCTCCACCTTCACTGCCTCCCATAGTCCTCATGGGAACAGTCCATCCAGTCAAAACCCTGGGAAAGTCCTGCATGTCATGCTAACAAAGACCCACCGCACAGAGCCGCTCGGCATCAAACTTATCCGGAAGTCTGATGAAAGCGGTGTTTTTATCCTGGACCTTTTGCCGGGCGGTTTGGCAGCCAAAGATGGAAAACTCAGGAATAATGATAAAGTTTTGGCCATAAATGGGCATGACCTCATGCATGGTACACCTGAGAGTGCTGCCCTCATCATACAGGTATAGATCTAAAGATATTACTGTCTGGACAACATGTTTTTATGAACAGCCTGCTACTGATTAGAGTAAATTCAATGTTGTCATTGTAGATTGTATCCAACCAGAAACTAGTCAGATTATATAGATATTTACAGAGTATTAGTTATTTGTTAATATTGGTTGAGAAGCTTTTATCGTCATTTGTTTTGTTATAGTCATGGTTGTCATTACTGATTCCACAAAAAGAAATGCCAGGAAAGTTTATCACTAAAGAAATTATAACTATTCCCTCGCAGCAATTACATTTGATATCATTTGTAGAGTCTCTGCAGAACAAATGAGAAAGTGATTGTAAACAAACTGTAAATGTGTATCATTCAATGCTGAAAAGTTAGACAGTACAACTTTAACACCAGGGGATCAAACTTTGCTAAGAACATACCAATTACACTTAATAGTGTGTATTTAGGTGTCTGTGTTCAGTAATGCCCTATATCTATAGTATAATTATCTCATAAGTTAAGTGTAAAATGCAATATAATCCTATCTTATGAATGATAATCTGTCTGCTCACATCAGACCCTAGAGCTCAGTTAATGAGAACAATGATACAACTACTGTACGATTGGAAAACAAAGGCCAGGGTGATGAAACGTGAAAATGAGGGGGAAAAATGATGGAGAAAGTTTTGAAGTCATTTTTAGCCGTATGCATTAGCATAAGAAACACATAAAAACATGTAAAAAGGACAAAAAACCTTCCCTCTAGTAGACCCTACTACTTCTAGTGTTCCTAAAGACAGACTTGTTATGCTCCGGGCAGATTAATGCTAGGAAAACATGGCATTCCAATGACCATAAAGGTTGGAGCTGGAGTATGTTCTGAGCCTTTTTTTAAATCTCACTAAGATGTTAAACTACTAGATAACATTAAAACACATATTTCTTTTTGTTCTGTCTTTAGAACAGTGAAAAGTGTGTGAACTTTGCTGTAATGAGGCCTGCAGAGAATCCAGAGGAAGGAGGAAGCAGCAGCAGAGAGGGCCAACACAGCAGAGGAGTAAGAAGGGCCCCTGAGCCGCAGTACTTCAGACGGCAGACCACCTACTTAAAGGTTATATTAAACATTGGTTTCTTTTATCTGTTGTCCCTACTGTTTTATGTTGTTTCTGTTTGCTATCAGCCTGACTACCTCTGACAGTTAATCACTTCTCTGTTTAAATATATTACTTCTGCATGTTTCTAGAAACTTGTCTGCTAGTAGATTCAATGTATATTTAATTGGCTGTATCGGTTTATATTAATACAAGCCACCCTTTTAATAACCATTTTGAAAAAAAACTATAGGTTTCCCCTGTCACCATGGGAGAGCCTAGGTACTGAAGTCCTGCCTCTTTTTTTTTTTTTTTTACTTAAATAAACAATTTGATAACAAATGGAGATGGACTCCTACCACAGCTGGACAACATTTCATTTTTATTCTCGTATCAGCATTCAGACTCATTAGGGCATTAAGCAATCATTGCCACTCCCTCTATTTTCCATCCATTGCTAAAGTTTTGTTTAACCTTTTGTTTTGTTTTTGCTTTTTTACTAAATGCTTCTTTTTTTTATTGAGACTTTTGTCACATTTCTCATTTAGTAATTTTTATCATGTAAACGGCAATATAGATTCAAATTTTGGAATGAAAAAAATGTAGCACCCTGACATCTCTGTTTGAACTGAGCTCTCAGATTTGCCCCCTGGTGGGCTCCTCCTGCGACAGACAAGAATACGACCGAGCTGGTCTCCTTATGAACATGTGTTTATAAAAGAACTATGTATCTGACCTCATCTGGGTTGTCTGAGTTGGTCTTCCTTTTTCCTGTAATTTGCCCTCACAATTATCCGATGGGTAAACAGCTCCTCCTTGCTGTTTAAAATGAATCTATACAACATTGTGCAAATAAATTATAACCACAAACTGTATTTTTTGGGAAGTGTATGTGGCACACCAACAGGGATTATAGCATGTTTGTGAATTAGAACAATTATATGCTTTGATTTTACATTCAGCTCCCTTTATTCTGTTACCTGTAAATGAAATCCAGTACAACCAGTTTGCTTCCATGCATCTAGTCCAGTCCATCCATGTGTAATTTGATCTTAATGTACACATGTAGACAAAATTGTTGGTGCTCATTGTTTATAAAAAAAGTGAGACTCAGACATTGTTTTTCCAAACATGCTTCAACTGAACGATTTTAGAAAATGAACTCATGAAACAGGCCTTACATCTGTGGGGTTTTCTTTTATTGAAGAAGGGCTACCAATAGTTTTGTCCATATGGATACAGCTTAACTGTGAATGCCTCAGAGCATCAGGGAGATCAAGCAAAAGATCAGGAATTAAGTTGGGGAGAAGTTTGGATAGGATTTATGTTATAAAACAATACTTTAGCTGTCAATATATTTTACAGAATGCTGTTTACTATATTTCTCGACTTATAAACCTGGCAGACTTGCAGCTTCAGCCTAAGAGTACGGATACAAAGTACCGATTAAATGGTGCCATATATAAATGCAGGCCATATTTTTTAGATGTTATTTAATCAGCAAAACATTTTAACCCCATCTATCATTATCACTTTCTGACATTATACATCACTTTGTTTTTATTTGTATAAAACTCAAATAGATAACTTTGAGGTTGGTGGTAATTATGAGGTATGAATAATTGGTGCTCTAAGACAAGATTCTATACTTTTCTGTCTCCTCAGAGTTTGATTTGTTTAGGTATACTGCACACAGTAAGTTAAAGGAAAAGCAGTCCCTCCAGTTTGGGAGGGGGGGTTAAAGAGCAGACACCTGCGTTGGTGAGCGGAGATGAAAGCTCTTCTGTGGGGCCTCCCTCTGTCCTGATCAAAAGACCAGGGGTGCTGCTCACTCTGCCGCCATGGGGCCGCAGGCTTGTTGTTTTTTTGCTTGTTTCTTTGGAAGACCAGAGGATCAAAGCTGGTAACAGTTAGCTTTCACCTGTGGAGTCAAATCTTTTCGTCTTGCTGGGGGGGATGGGTTCCCTGCTGTGGGAAGGAAGAACCCCCGCCTCCCCCAAGCTTCCCTTCTGACAGTTTACAGACTGTGGAGCAAAGAGAAGGCTGGTTGAAGTCGTCATTTTCCACACATCTTTTCCACTACAAGAGCGGAGTGTTGATCCTCACACATTGCTTCTAGCCTTTACCTCTCAGCTCTGTCTCAAATGTTTCACATTTGTCTCTACAAGTGGTCCTCTGAGAGGGATCCGCTTTGTCAAAGGATCCTGCTGAGAATCTGAAAGTTTTTTTTTAATCCTCTCATTAAAATGCATTACAATGTTATAAATTGTGCAGCTCTGTGTCTTGAATAGGTCCAACTGTTTAATATGCAATTTTACCCCAATTTTTTTGCAACCGTTTTATTAAATAATAATTTTTCTTTTATAGGACCCACCAGGTGGCTTTTCATGTCAGGAGAAAACAGTGAGCTTAAAGAAGGAGCCTCGAACCTCTCTGGGCATCACCATAGCTGGGGGGAGGGATTGTCGGAGCAGGCTGCCTGTTTACATCACGAGTGTGCAGCCTGTTGGCTGTCTGCACAGAGACGGCACCATCAAGAGAGGTACAAAAAAAAGGCTTCTACACTTTAATAAAAATAATTTATTTTTTTCAAAGAAATTTACATTGACATAGAGAAATCCGGTTTAACTGTGGTAACTGAAGTGGTTTTCAAATCTAAACGAGCTTCTCTGAGAGAACGAGTGGGTTAGATGGAAACCTGGATTAATAAATGCTGTTAGGAATCAGAGTGCACACAGACACGGCCGCTATGTTTGGAGCGATTATTTAAAAGTTTTAACTTTCTTCTGAATGGGACTATTTATCTTAAGATGTCTACCTTAGAACACCAAAGATATTCTATTTAGATAATCAGCAGAATCATGACTCATGCCCACATAATGTCACCTTGCTGCATTGCTCAATAATAAGCTCACTGACTTTTGCCCTGCTGCTGCTCCTGTGCTTCATTTTAACCCTGAGGTGGTTCTCTGACTTTTAAGTATCAATATGAAACTCAGAGAGTTGGAATTTGATTTGCAACAGAAAACCGTGCTTCTAAATCCAGTATTCACTGACATAGCTCAGTTCATGGTTCTGCCTGTCCAAAGAACCTGTCGCTGCAGTTGTTTATTTGGTCCCTTCTCTTTGTCAACACCTGCTGTTATAAACTTTGGGTTTACACTTAGTCAGTTCTTACTCCATAAAATAAAAATTTTTAATAGAAAAGCACCAATTGATTTGTATATTTCATAAAGTGTTTGGTGTTTTACTTAGTTCATGTTTGTCCTCACCATTTCAAAGCATCAGTTTGTACCTCCATCTTAAAGGGTTTGCTCTGTGTTGGCTAAGAGCCAGTAGTTTAGCTGTCAAAATGCAAAAACCTGTTTGGAGACAAGATGCTGGCTCTGGACTGATCCTTGAACAGCTTTTGTGGATTAATGACAATAGATTGAATAGGAAAAGGGCTATTCTGTCTTTTTGTACTCCTTCTATTCATGGATACACATTGTGTGGCTTAAGGGCCGTTAAACAGAGAGGATGTTAGCTAAAAAAGAGGCCAGCTTCTTTGAAGAGGAGCTGCCTTATCACTATCAATCCGATTGAAATAGAGAAAAAGTAAAATGTACATGTTTTCAGTTAACTAAAGTTTATGTAGTTTTATATAAACAAATTTAAATCTCATGACCATCGGCTAAGGATTTTTACTTTTACCTAATTTTTTTGTGACTTAATACTACATAATTATAAAGAATATATTGTTAAAACCTGCTTTAATATTAGTCGTTACAAATACCGGCTGATTAGGGTATTTGGAGCTGAATGACAGAGTGAGGATGTCCAGATGTTCACTTTGAGCACTTTGGAGTGTTTTACTGAACCAGTGTGGTTT
Source organism: Cyprinodon variegatus (assembly GCF_000732505.1). Lineage (NCBI taxonomy): Eukaryota > Metazoa > Chordata > Actinopteri > Cyprinodontiformes > Cyprinodontidae > Cyprinodon > Cyprinodon variegatus. Next base: position 482,865 of record NW_015150838.1, read on the forward strand.
GGTTCACTGAGGGTTAGTATAAAGGCATATTTAAAGAAACTGTGTCATTAATTTATATTAATGCAAATATGAACAATAAAATGCCCGGACGTTCAAATATGCAGGAAAATGCAGCCTGTAAAAACAGGGTCTGGCCTCTGTATTAGAATCCTGCTGAAAACCTTTAAATTAAATGTGAAACTGTTCTTCCATAGGTGATGTTCTGCTGAGCATCAATGGAGTCGATCTGACCCAGCTGACCTATACCGAGGCCGTCTCTGTTCTGAAGGCCCAGACAGCTCAGTCCCAGGTGGTGCTGCGTGTGATCCAGACCCTCTCCGAAGGCGGCGAGGAGGACACAGAGACTGGCAGCAGGGATGACTTTGACCATGTGGATGACCAACGAGAAGAGACCCGTACCTGGACGCCGCTGTGGACTCACTGGCTGGGGTTACCAAGGTAACGCTGGCCCCCTCCCCACCAATCTGTTTTATCAATCTGTTTTGATAAAACAGATTGATTGATAACTGGACATTTTAGTCCGTCCCTGTCCTATTCTCAAAGTCTTCAGTGTTTTACTGCTGCCATTTTTTCCAGAATCCTGACCACTTTTCCTTTAAAATTAGTTTTATAAAAATTAAATGTTTACCAAAAAAAGGGGAAATGAAAATGGACTCTAAGAAACTCTGATCTAGCTTTTTAATTTTTGTGATTTGATCAGAGGTTTTTTTTTTTTTTTTTTTTTTAAGATAAGGTTTAATCTGGATTAAATAATTTATAACAAATTATTTAATCTTTTTTGGCTTGTGTTTTTTTGCCTCTTAAAGTCACTGACCCATAATCACAACCAGTATTTTCCTGTTTGTCAGACTATTTTCGCTGCTTTTAAAAAATGTCTTTACCTGAAAGAATGCACTGTGAATCTTTGTCCCTCAGCCACATGCACTGGTGCAGAGACATTGTCCTACAGAAAACCAATAACGAGAGCTGGGGCTTCAGCATCGTCGGCGGCTACGAGGAGAGCCATGGGCAGCAGCCTTTCTTCATTAAAACTATCGTGCCTGGTACACCCGCCCATTTCGACGGCCGCCTCAAGTAAGCTACACCTTACAATGCTTCCCTAAACCACTGTGTTTTTCCATTCTCCATGTTAATACCTGATGTTTCTCTTCAGGTGTGGCGACGAGATTGTGGCGGTGAATGGAGCTACGACCGTGGGGATGAACAACTCCTCTCTCATCCCCATGCTCAAGCTGCAGAAGAACAAAGTCACCCTGACCGTGGTGTCCTGGCCGGGGAGTCTGGTGTAATAAAAGAAGTTCAAATGAGCACACACAAGTAGCCCTGTTAAGCTGCATTTGTTTAATCCAACCCAATGTCCTTGATTCTTTATTTGACATAATGGAGACAGTCCGAACTGTTAAAGCCGTTTGGGACTCATGTAGAAAATGGATGTACTGCTAAGATGCACAAATGATCAAATTTATATTCAGTATAAACTTGGAAAGAGTAATTCTGTTATTTTATCTACCATCAGTTTCTAGCATATTAAAAATAAAAAGAATCCTGACTATAAACTAATACTAAATTAATCAACAGTTTGTGATTAAGTCTGAAATGAAGACCCATTTGAAAATAATGCAAAATATTTCAAATCAAAACGGTTGTAGGTGAGTGTTTAAAGGGATGGAGTGTTTTTAAGTACTACATGTTCACTTTAAAGGAGCCAGTAGCGTTACAGAACAAAGCAGAATTAAAGCTGCTTGAGTCAAAACATGCACAGATGATGGCACCACATTTGGGTTTATTCCTTTTTTTTTAAGTTTTTTTTTTTATTATTATTCAAATCCAGTAACAGTGAAAAAGCTCACGACTCTTATTGTAAATCATCAACAATTTTTTTTTTTTTTCCATGAAGGTCATCAATTCTTGTTGAGCTTTTTATTTTTTAATTCCCTTTTCTTTTTTTTCTTCCAACATTTTAGCCCCTATTTTAGCACTGTATTTATTTCCTGTGTCTAACTAGTATATTTGGACAGACTTGCAGAAGTGGGTGCCTTGGAGGTATTGAAGGACAAGCCAGAATATAACTGCCTTAAACTGTCTCTCTACCACATCTTGTTTATAGAAACTTAAAGTGGCCTTTTGATTCAAAACAAAGTGGCTTTTTGGAATGTACACCAAGTAATGTGTAAATAATCCTATGCTGTTTAATTTTGTTCAATAAAATCATATCAATCATATTATGGTCTGTCTCATTCCATATGGAGTAGAAATTTAATCTGATTTAGATAATAAAACATTAGATTGTGTAGTGGTCAAGAACTTAAAGATTCTTTATTTCAAAATAAAGATCACTGCAGGAAGTCATGTCTTCTTGCCTAGAAAAAAATATCTGGATCCAGGAGTTGGATAATGAAGCAGAAGATGATCAATATTTTTGAAAAGTGTTGTGCTATGGAGGCCCAGGAAGTGTTCGTATAGATGCAACTCCAGATTTCTGCAGTGCTTTTGGGTTTTCTATCTAGAAACACACCATCTGCATGGAGGACCATCTGTTAACAGAAATGTCATGTGTTTCTTGACTTTAGCCGTTTAAAACAAATTCAGTTTTCCTCAAACTGTTGGATTACAGCTCAGGCTCTATATCTGGGGTTCTGCAGGGAGCGTTTGCTAAAGCCACTAAAACTCCTGGTACCTAGACCCACTTCCCTGCATTTTTTACATCTGTTTCTGCCCCCTGAATAAAATGACTGCATTACCTGCTCAATTATCAATTAATTCAAGTCTGGTGGGAGACCCCTGTGCTGGGGTATCCTGACTCCAGTCTAAAGAGCCACTTTCTTGTAATTGTTTGTTATTCTGTTTAAACACACCTCAAGCAAATGAGAGGCTCCTTACCAGCACCTGAAGCTTCTTTGTGGATGCTTTAAATGCAGGACATCTGATTGGTGAGTCCTGTGGGTTGTTCAATGTCAAATAAACTGTACAGTCTGACCCCTAGTGGTCAAAAAACTGTCCATATGTTAAAATTATTATTTCAGTCCTTATACCTGATGTGCACAGAGTTGTTGTTTTTTTAAGTAAGTAAAAATAAACTTAAGTTTTTGCTCTACACCAATAAAAGAACCATCTGTAGTACAACTGATGGAGTTTATCCAATGTTTCATGAAAACCTTGTAGTAAAAAAAACCCAAACTCTTTCTCACCCACAGTGGCAGTCTCCCCCTTTTTTCCTCAAAGCTCTGCTCCTCTACCAGAGACCTGGGAGCTTGAGGGTTCTGCACAGTATGTTTGCTGTTCCTAGAACTGCGCTTTTCTGGACTGAGATGTCATGTATTTCCAGGGATCTGCTGTATCCACTCCTGAACTTTGACGGTTACTACCTCGAGTTCCCCAATTGCCACGGGTACCACCAATATAAAGATATATTTATATATATATATTTTGAACAAGGTTCCCCTGTTTTTTAATACAAGCTGGCCCACAGCACCACAGATCCTCCACCTTATGCAACAGAGTGATGGAGGCCTTTTCCATATATTCTTCCTTTTGTGTAAAACCAAATCCACCTAAAGTGCATGTCGCTGAAGAGCTCATCTGAACAAGCATTTTAAAGTTTCAGTAGAGCAAAACACTTTAAGACACTTAGGCATATGGGGCATTGCAGGCTAACAAAAGAAGCCAAATGACCCCCATTTCAAAGGGTTGGACCCCTTCGTCCATTTTAATTTGCATGTTTTCAAAACAAAAACAAGGTTTTGATGGGCTACTGTATAAAACCGTGCACTTTTTTTTCCTGCATTCCTGACATTTTTATTTATTTTCCTGGTACTAGTGGTTTCTTTTTTCGACAGTAGGCTGAATGGAAAGGGGGTATGAGAGAGGGGGAGAGACATGCGGCGAAGGACCACAGGTCGGATTCGAACTCAGGTCAGGCCTCCGTACATGGGTTGTGCTCGCTAAGCACTGCCCCACCTGCACAGCCATTCCTGACATTTTGAATTGAAAAAGCTCCCTGGATGGGAAGCGAAATTACTTAAAACTTGGAAACAATGTCCGGTGGATTGTTTTTAAATTTTCTTTCTTGGAATGACTTTGACCTGGATGACTGAGAATCTTCACCAGCACATTTCAGTAGAGCTAAAAAAAAACACCTTATACTTGCATTTGTGTTACTGGAGTGGAGATGAAATCAGCTGAATCCTTCCCCTCCCTTTAAAATCATTTGCATACTCATACCTCAGTAAAACAGAAAATTATCAATCAGAAGTTCCTAAAATAACAAATCTAAGTTTAAAACATTTTACAAATACACTTTCCTAATTGTATTTTCAGCCCTTTAAATAAAGTTATTCAAGTGAAAGGTTTGTAAATTTTTTTCCATTCCTCTATTAGTGCAAGATTACAAGAGTAAACAATTTTAATGGTTTTTATACAATTTAACAATTGTGATGAATGCGTAGCATTCTTTTTCATAACTAAAAACTAGAAAAAACTTGAGTTACAACCAAAGGCAGAAACAAATTACCATAAAATGGCAGCAGTGCAAGTTTTTTTTTTTTTTAAGCGAGATACGGCAGAAACAAGGCAAAGCTTGTTCCCACCTCTGCAAGCACTGGTCTATAACATTAGGAAGTAGCAGCAGGTTATGGTAATAGCATTCCTAAGTTTAACAAATGTGTCAAGTAATTGCACCCCATCTTGTTAAAGTTAACGATTCAGCACCTTGTTAAACATGACAGAGTGCCACAGCTTTGCTTGTAAGCCGAACGTCTGCGGTCGCACAACATTAGGCAAGGTCAGACATGATGAGAATTAGGGAGTCAGAGCATGAAAAGAAAAGATGAAAATCAACTATTTATTTTCTCTGTTCGGAGGAGTTAGGTCATGGTGACAAACATTTACAAGAACTGTAACAACACCGGGAGGAGGACTCCAAGCCTCCTTCGTACATAACAGATTCAACCTGAAACATCTGAGCTCTGTATTAATCCAGAGGCACTCTAATAAAAATGCAATGTTTGGACTGAAATTATGAAAAATAACACTTTTGCACAAGATGGTGACTGAAATGAAGCTTTTGAAATGAGGCTTTTCTTTAACATATTCTGAAGTGCTTCCTAAGTGACCCCAACACGGCACAGACGAATACAAAACTACAAAAATAACGCTAATAGTTGAAATATTAAAAAATATATACTGGATTATCACTCATTGGCAAGAAAACACCAACCGACGTACAGCATGTTTGAATATTAAGGGTTAAAAATCATCATTCTCCTCTGGGCTCAAGTGCAATAATCAGTCTCAGCTCTGGCATCAGATACATGTAACTATATATGGCTTACAAGGTAAACAGGTCCATATGAACTAGTACGTAGACATCTTTCATTAATAAAAACTATGGTACAGCAATATATTGGCAAAAAAAATCTAAACAACTAAGTAAACTTTATGTAAACAATGGTAAACCACTGTACAGCTTATTCTACCATGGTATTTACACGTCAAGATCTTGTACTAGCTAAATCCCAGGTATAAAGAGTTAATATAAAGAGAGAGACGACAGAGGGGGGACAAACGCTGTGCGTTAGACACTTGTTGGATACCCCACATCCTTCCTGTTCCAGTTTACATCTATTATATATACGTATATTCATCCTTTTTTTTTTTTTTTTTTTAAACCATCCATAAGGCAAGGATCATCACGGAAGGAGGAAGGCATCACATTCTTCTGCTAGTGATTACTTCTTCACCAGATGCAGGTTGACGGTTCTTTGGGGTAAATGCACTTTTCAAAAGACTTTTACTTTTTATAACAACAAAAAAAAAATCAGAGTGCAACAATAACAACAACAAAAAAAAAGGATAACATGTGCAAAATCTGCTCTAAACCAAAGTGACAGTGTTGCAGATGCTGTTCTATTCAAGGTACTGGGAGATGTACGGGGTCGTCACAAAAGACGAAAACAAAGACCCTTTTTCCAACATACTGTGTGTGTGTATATATATATATATATATTAGCATTCATACATACACACATATATACACACAAGGCACTAAGGATGAGACTCGGGCCATCCATCCGGTCTGGTAACAGTCTGCTCAGTCCGGTCGGAGTATGGGGTATTTAGGTAGGAATTCTATAAGAATCACCTGCAGAGACAAGACAGGTAAACAGATATCAGGTAAAGCTGCACAAACCTTAAATCTGCAGTAAAGAAGCAGTAAATATGTTAAGGCTACTTTATCATTAAAAGCAACATTTACTGCATTGTTAGAAATCAAATGATAACCTGCAGTGGTAAAACCAAAAGTCACCAGCCATCTTTGTGAGGCAGATACGTACCATTTATGATGACCTCACAATAACAATGTTTTATCATTTGACTTTTGTTTAGTTGGCATTTCCAATAATATTTTTTGGGAGAAATTAAATTTAAAAAGTCAAAGTACTATGAAGGAATATCAACACTAGGGCTGCACCTAACAATTATTTTGCAAATCAATGAATCAGTTGATTGTTTTTGATTAATCGATTAACAATCTAATAGCCAAAGGTTCCTTAAAGAAGACTTTCTATGAAATGAAACCAGGTGTAACCAAAACGTTTTCACTTATGGAGTTCTGGATAGAGCATTTTGACAGACGGAAATGTTGTTGTTGTTTTTTTTTTTTTATCTTAAATGCAAAATGTTAACATTTTCTTTTTACAATTTTGGTATAATTACTCCTCTAAGTGGGTCGCTCTGTCAGCTAAGGCATGTTTTAGAGCCTCTATACCATTTAACAGTTTATCCATTACTAAATTAGTAGACTATTATTTTAATAATTGCAAATGCTTCTTTTTTCTTTTAGCTAATATATAAAATCTTAGTAAGATAGGTTGATGTTTCAGAAAATGTGAAGAACTCTGGGTGTTGATTAGGGCTGAAACAATTAATCGGATTAATCAAAGTGGAAGGAAAATGATGATGTTTGCAAACAGAGGTGTTTAGCCCCAAAAAGGAAATACTTTTCACAGCTAAAATTTGGACAATGTTGCTCATCTCGACTGTAAAAGAAAAAAAGTGAATTTGAAGTAAATACTTTGACTAGGCCACTCTGACACGTTACTATACTTTGATCTAAACCATTCCTTTGTAGCTCTGGTTGTATGTTAGAGAATATCCTGCTAACACACTTTTCTCCAGGACAGTTTTCAGCTCTATCCATCTACCAACTCTGAAAATGTATCCTCTCAGATTGCTGGAGGATTGCGAATAACATTTGCATGCTATGCCCAGCAAGCTCTGTGTTGCTTCTTTTTCCAGAATTGAAGGACAAACGGCGTAAAAAAAAAAAAAAAAAAAAATCAGAATTAAATTGATACTTAAGGGAACCATTTATTAACAATAGCAGGGGGTTTTGAAGATCAGCATCATTATAAGAGTTTAATAAACGGGCAAGTTCTTCTTTTTTCCAGATTATTTCGCAGATTATTCCAGATTAATTTTACATTCAAGATAATGACTGAGTGAATGCAATGTTTGTGGAGTTGCAAGCAGTAAGTATAATCAGTATACAACGAATTGGAAATCTGAAAAACCAAGAGAACTGATACAGACTTACTATTTCTATGTCCACCATCTTATTAGACTCACATCTTTTTACGCATTCAGAATCTTGTCAGCTAATCTGAGTCAAAACATTATAAATCTCTGTTGTTGCTGCAGGGTACTCACATATTCCATCATGTTGCTGCTTTCACATTTTCTCTTGCTGAGCTTCCAGTGCAGCTCTAACTGAAGAAAGCAGAGAAGATGAAAACAATGGTTGAACATCTCAGTTGCTCTGGAACAAAAACAAAGACAATCATACATCCCCCAGCCACACACAAAGAAAGAAAGAAAGAAAGAGGGAAATCTGTCTGAAATCTCTCCTCTTTAGCATCGGGGGAATTCAGGAGCAGGACTGTCTGGTCTCGCGGGGGTCAAGCTGTGGCCAGACACCCTGAAGAGCTTCCTTTATATCTCTGCACAGCTACTAGCTGTAATTTGTTGCTGTGAGACAAAACAAAATTAACACGCAGCCTTTTACTGCTGACCTCACGGCCCTCTCGGACCTCTAGATCTCTGTGGCAGGCCGGAGTTCTCGGAACAGATTAATGATCGTTATCCATCACGACGATGCTCAGCTCGCACACTTGCACCAACTAATTATGCACCTTCACACACCAGCAAATTTAACAGTTTGACAACTTTCTTACCTTGTGGTATAACCGGTTATTTTCCCACTCTAACAGCTTCTGAATGGACCGCCTCGTCTTTGGAAGGAAATAAAAAAAGAAAGCGTTTTAAACAACATTAATCACAGCTCAATCAAATGCTCCAACAGGTAGAGGTAAACAGCCCCAATTTTAGGGTTTTATGGACTGAACTCCTAATTTACCAGCTAGTAATTTCCACTCTGTTGCCACTAACGTAACCTTCAACTGACGCCACCTTGGGCAGGGAAAGAGAGCATCACTTCCACACAGAGCCACAACGGCCCCGAATGAACGCAGCTGATGTAAAGAGTCGGACTTACTCTCTTGTTGAGGCAGATAACGGGCCACAGACTGCAGCCTACTGTGCAGCAGCAACACAGGCAGCCGCAGAGAAGCCACTTTACATTCACTGGCAGGTTCTTCTTCAAGCAGGCGTTCACCCTGCCGATGCTGGTTTTGAATTCCTCCGGTGCTACCTGAAAAAACAAAAAGAAGTGGATGTATGGGGAAAGAACGGCTAAAAGGAAGAGGAAACAATGCAAGTGTTTCTCAGTGCTATTGACTTAAAGGAGCTTTATTGTTGTGAACAAGGATCAAAGAGCTGAAGAAAACCAAAAGGGCAGATATTTGCAGATGTTGTCCAGAGATGGGATCTCTTAAATTCTACACCCCAGACTTGCTAACTGAGCTCCAGACTGTTCAAGGCAAGCAGGGAGTCAAAGAAGAGATAAGCTCAGAGCCTGTGGCAGCGCTGGCCAAACAACTTGAATGGATGCTCATTCCTCGCTGAGTCTGTACGCCATAAAACAGGGGTCGTAATCTTTTATGACAGGATGCAAAGGTCTCTTCACAAACAGCGAAAGAAGTCAGAATAAAGCCCAGCAGGGTCTGATCTGCACCCTTCAATCATCATAATTGTGACCTCATCCATCACATGTCACCCTGGGTCACAATACTGAAGGTGCTTTTTATGGCCCTACACTTCCCTCAGCCCGCTCATCCCCCAGCAGGCTTTTTGTGTTTCTGCGTCCGACCCAGGAAGCTGCACTGTCTATGGCAGAATCCTCATTTCATTATTTTATCACCTGTAGCTGGACCCTGCCAAAATAAAGCAGAGGGATGCCCCAATCCAGCCGACCCCAATGGATGGCTTACTCATTTACAGAGCTGGACGGCAGCACATTCAGCCTCTTTTCTATGCAGCCTGCTGCATTGCTTACAAGGCATCTGCATCAGATCAAACCCGCTTAGGGAAGTTTGAATGGAGCAGTCTGGGGAAGTCAGGGGTGTTAAAGGCGCAGCAGAACAAAAGCAAAACTGCAGCGTTAATTCCTTATTTCTTCCCTGTTGGGTCTTAACAGAAAGCACCATGCAACAGCAGGAAAACTTTGGAAAAAAAACAAAAAACTGTACCTTTCCGGTGAGAATGGAGGGAAATTCTGTGTCGAATCTGTTGCTTAAACCAAACCTGGAAAAAATACATAAAAAAGCCAGAGAATTTTATATGGCAGTGAAGATGTCCTTAAACAAAGTTCAAAAGATGGATATAATAGGTATGTAATCAACAAGTGTATTGTTGCAGAGACAAAAATGACTTAGCATGATCGGCTCTGATGGCATTCAAAAACATTTTTCTTCCTATTCATCTGATGCATCAAGCCTAAAAACTCCCACCATTTTGGGTCTACAAATAAATCAGTCAGCAGCACATTATTTGAGCCTCTTTATTTAAAGTGAATAATTTAATAGTAATAACCTTGCTATTCCCTGAAGTTAAAATAAAAACTTCAGGGAATAAAAATGAAGCATTACACTCCAGTCCAGACAAAATACTATTTTAAATTAAATCAGTGCTGTAGAAAAACTGGAAAAATTCACCGCAATTTTGGATGTAATATTAGGCAGGCTGTAATATTTCACTTTAACAAACAATTATTATTTTCAATAACTTTTCTACCTGTCTGCTCCTTTAGTTTAAGATCGTTTCAATTAGATGCTAGAAAAAAGGCTGTAGATTTGTTTCAGCTGTATGCAGCATGAGCACTGCCAGTCAGCTTGCTAAAATAAGGGTGCTATACTCTTGCCTTTGCTTGCAAGACAGAAACTTTGAAACAATTGGAAATATTACATATATATTATAGGACAGAAATTATCAATTGGATTAATCATGATAAACTAATGCTTTAAATAAACATCAAGCTGAAAGCATTTGTTTTTTAAATTATCAACATGTGAAAAAGATTATATATATA
>NW_015150838.1:493437-507109 GCF_000732505.1 Cyprinodon variegatus
ATAAATAATTTTACATGCTTCTGCCAGTCATATAAAATTGATGTTAAGTGTTAAGTATTTCTATTCAACCCCTCGCGACCCCACTTGGGACAAGCTTGTCAGATAATGCATGGATGGATATTTCTATTCAGATTGATGCACTAGTCAAAAAAAATAAACAAAAAAAAACAATGAATAAATCTATTACTAAAATAATCTAAAACTGCAGCCGTGATCTAAGAAACTACATTTATCTTGTTTTTTATGTTGATATATAAGGAAATACAATACTCAGTGCACTATGCAATACTAAGCTTGCCCAACATGAGTTTTTTTGTTGTTGTTGTTGTTTTTACCAACAGTCTGCGTTAAAATTCCTGATAAAATCTGAATTTCCTAAACATTATTAAACCTTAAATAGCAATATTTGACACCTTTAGAAGAAATAGGACTAAGTTGTTTTCCTAATACTGGCTTGTTTTGATTAATTTAATCATATCAATCTGATACCAGCCCATGACCAGTCCTGACAATAACAATCTAACAATACACAGGAAAACACACATTCATTTCCACCTGTTACATTAACTGAAACAGATTTATGTGTATTTAGGACTACTAGTGCTTGAATTTTGGTCATCTAGTTAGATGTCTCAGGAATTTGCTTTAATGGTAAGATCCTAAACATAGACATACAGCAAACATAGAGTTAGGTATAGAATGTGAATTAAATAAAGAAATTGTATAGGGATGTTTTGACAAAAGAGCTGTTTACATCTCCTGGCAAGATGAATAAAGTGACAAGGAATTGGTAAATGATGCAAAATGAAAACTAAAAGGCATCTGAAAATAATGACAGGATGCTAAACTAAGCCTAAGAATCACTTAACCGACGTTTTTGAAGTGTAAGCCTCCATAACTGTTCATTAAACTCTGTTAAATTTAGAGAGATTAACCGTTAGACTGAGCTAAACTAATAATGTCAATCTAAAAGGTTTAGACTGCTCGGAGATAAGACCTGTAGCTAACGGTTAATCACATGTAAACACAGCTAACTTGAATACCAACTGGCCGTCCAGGTAACGGTTGCCATGGTGATAAATAGCAGTTACTTTGGGTGGTTGCTGCTCAGACCAGCTAGCTCCGTAACATAACATATGTTCAACTGTTTTTGTTGTGTTTTTGACGTTAGCTTCTGCTAGCAGCAGCGGGCTAGCCTCTGCTAGGAAGGCTCTGTGGAAATAAAGCGAGCCCTTAAACAAAAAGAAAAGGGAGAAAAAGAGAGCTCTGCTTACACAGTGATGTGCCCGGCCCCTCGCATGATCACAGGCTCCGGACAGTATCTTGGCAAATGCTCCTCGCTCACTACGTGCTCATCCTCTTCGTCTTCTAACTCATAAATGGTATCAAAGTCCGCCATGTTGGGTAGTAAGACGCTCATCATCGCCCCGCTGCGTTCAGATTTACAAGCGCTGGAAGCTGTATGGCAAGACCTTTTATAATCTAATAGTCAGTGAAACAAACTGTACCGAGGGGCGCTCAGGTTTGTTTTTTATGGGGGTTCTACAGAAAGTAATGAAAAAAACAACAACAACAACAACAACGACGAAATAAGCATAAACGACACAGGGAAATAATTAATTGTTTGTTTGATGTATTAAGTGAGCCAAAGAGCCACCTGCACCCTTGGACACCAATGATTTAGATTTTAGATAATAACTTAGGCCCGTCTGAATATGACAGATGCTAAAAGTGAAACTTAGATTTGATTATGAAACTGATTCCATAAAGAGAAAAAAATAAAGAAATAATCATTTGGGTCCAAGGGAGTAATGGTTTCCTATCATAATAAAACACTTATTTAATATTATGTCTTTAGCACAGTGGCCTTAATATGGGGCCAGTACCATTTCCCCTGTCTAGAACCACCCACATGTCTTTTAAAGCAGATCTCTCCAAAACTTTAGATGGACATTATTCCTCACGCGAAAGAAGCACAACCAAACACCAACATAGATCCACCAACCATAAACAGGTAAATCCTTCTGAAGCCTGGATTTGTTTAAGTTATGTCACTGACTTTTGGTAGGACTTTTGAAAATCATGATGTATAACCAAAACTAAAAGTCTGAGTGCAATCGTCTGACTGGGCTGGCAGGTAATTGCACTTACTGGTGAGCAGAATCTACTCTTGCTTAGAATATTATCTCCAAAACAGGATCAAAATGATTGTTGTCTACATATGTGATTTTTGCTTTACACTTATAGCCATTAACATCCAAAACTAGGTAAAGAAACCCCTCTGTTAAAGTATTTTAGCATCCATGCAGTAATTTTAAATTGTAGTGGAATTAATCAACTCCAAATCCAATTTTTAGACTAAGTACAGAAGAAGGTTTTTGCATTGCTTAATCATAATATGGATGTAAGTAGAGCTTTGAAATAAGACATAAAAATATGAGACAACAGATAGAGCAGCAAAACTCTCCGTTAAAAAGTAGGCAGCTTGATAACAAACTTGAGGGGTTTATGTAAAAGTACATTTTTCAAGTAGGATGGTGAGAAAGTTGCTCTATGTGGTGATAAATGAGGAGAGTATGCAGTATGGATCAAAAGTGCAATTTTCTGGAAGAAGTCCTTTATAAGACAACTGTTTTGAACCAATGAAGGAATGGCCTCAACAATAGACCCTCATTGCCAGCCTTGATCTGTGATCTGATGTCCTATGACCCTCAGACTTGGAAATAAACCTGTGTCCAACTTTGTCAATGATGGAAAATTACAGGAGGCCTTGCTTTTGTATTCGGGAATCAAAGACAGAATACCTTTCTTTTTTGTCTTATTTTCAATAAATTACACTCTCCTCTCTTAGGGAGACCAATTAACCAGCAGCCATATGGGAGGGGGCTGTGAAAGGAAGCTGCAATAAGAGAAGAAAACTCAACAGATTCAGAGAAGACAGCAAAAACTCCAATAAGAGAGATTTAAACCCAAGACCTTCTCACTGCAGGGCAAAATTCATACAAGCTGCAACACAGTGGAGCCACATTTAAATAGAGGTGGCGAAACATCTTCAAATCTTGAAAACCAAGTCCAGTGGATATTTTTTGAATTTTTACGGAATCACATTTAAATAGTTTTTGAAAATAAAACAGTCTTAAAATACAAAAAAATACAAATTTGGAGTGATGCATATTTTCTTTTTGCCTATATAGAAATCTAGAATTCTGGGTATTCTGGGACTCCACTGAGTTTTGCACACAGTGGGGACATAAAAAATACAGCTTTACTGCCAGGAGAAACAAGAGCTTGTTGATTAACCAATCTTAAAAAATATCAATAGACTTTCCCAGTAGGCCTGCTGAAATAAAACAAGCAAACCCTAGATCAGCCTGGATGTTTTCTTTCAAGCAAATACATAGGCTTGCTTTATCTAAGCGCCTAGTTAAGAGATAGTTTGCTGCAGTCCAGACTGCTGAAGTTAAAGAGCCGACTAGATTGAACCTGATAAGTCTGGTTAGGTACACTGAAAAAGTAATACAACCGTTTTTGGCATCCAATTAAGTACGCCTAGTGAGCAGCATTTTTGTCATAACCCATTCTGCAAACATGAAACTAATGTGTTAACTAAATATGATTAAGTAGATGACAAAAACCCTTGCATATTTTTTTCAGGAAGGAGAACTCCAAAAATCTAAAAATCAGCCGCGGAAAAGTACATTTATATATTTTAGCTGCGTGTGGTTCGATAAAATGGTTAAATAGCCTGCCATACACATACTGCCTCTGGAAGTTTATCGCTCCACCGCGCGAGGATTTACAGGAGTTGAAAGTGTTTGCCGTACCGGGTGACAGACACACAGTGGATGCATCTGTTGGAGCCTTGACACACGGAAGTCCTCCACTCAGACATGGGCTAATAAATTAAGCCATTAAAATCCTACATGGACAAAGGCTATAGGTCAACTTCCTTCTAAAATAACAAGCTGCAGTTAACATGTCAATTTGGAAAATAGTGTACGGGTCGCCTCAAATCAAAGCGCCATCTTCCCTCTAGAATTACTCAATCACAGCTGACTAAAAAATAAAAAATAATAAAAATATAACAAATTGTTCAGGGGGCGATATATATATATATATATATATATATATATATATATATATATATATATATATATATATATATATATATATATATGTATTTTTTTTCCCCCTGGTTAGTAGTAAATTATTTAAACACGTATTTTTTGGAAACCTAATAAAATGAGCCTCTGTTTGTAAAAGCAGCCTTTTTAACCCCAAACATGTAAATGTGAAATGGAAGTTCATTTCTATCAGTTACGTTTTTAGCTCCAATTACTGCGGTATTTAGAAGAAGAAAAAAATCAAAATAGAAGCTACAAATTTAGTAGAAAAACAAACACTTTATTTAACATTTACAAAGTCGGCAATATACCCGCATCGTTCCCAGCTGCCCTGTGTGCACCGCATTGCGCTTCAAACAAGTGAAAAATGATTTGTCAGGTAAACCCATGGGTTTCTCCAGCGTCACTGGAATGGCCATTTTCTGCTCAAAATCATCAATAAACACATACATTCGTCAAACACCTACAAAGCACCATATTTGTACCTTATAACCTCACAAACAAGGATTTTATTTTTTTTTTAAAAGGTTAAAAGTTTATTTTTTTCTTCTTTTTTTAAAATCACGGCTTCATTAGAACTATTCTATTAAAAATAATATTTCAAGAGCCTCCGGCATATCTTTAGAAAACCCAGACGCTTGTCCGCAGTGTTCAGATCCTTCTGCTGTCCTTCAGGGTGTTGGAGTGCTCAGTTTGGAGAGATCAGATCAGATGGTCCACATGCTTTACTGAGTCACAGTCACCTGCTGGATATTCCTGATAGACGGCAATGTGCTCATTCCCTGGGGAGGGTACAGAGAGCCGTGGATCTCTGTGGGACTGAGGGAGCCCGGTACCGGCAAAGGGCTCACCGAACCCGGGTCACTGTGAACAGACCCGCTGCTGCCGTCAGACTGACCCAGCTTCTTCTTTATCAGCTTCCTCTCTTTGGCTCTGCGGTTCTGAAACCAGATTTTCACCTAAAGAAGAGTACAAACAATTACATTCAGCATTTAATATAATATAATATAATATAATATAATATAATATAATATAATATAATATAATATAATATAATATAATATAATATAATATAATATAATATAATATAATCGGAGGCCCAGCTCCCTTTTTTACTTGCAAAGACCTATTATTTTCCAATTTTAAATTTCTTAACTAAATACCGTTTTTCGTTTTTTTTTGTTTTTTTTGTTTTTTTACATTTGAGCTTTTACTTTGTTTAAAACGTAAAGGAATTAGTTATTTTTTATTATCTCCTTTCAAAAAGTTTTTATAAAGCAAAAATTGTGAGAATAATAATTTCAAATCCATCACAAACCACGTGGCACATTCGCCAAAAAAGAAAAAAAAGATTTTAGAGAGACTATTTCGTTATGCTCAAAGCACATTTAGAAAAAACAATTAAAAGAAATAGGTAGACATATTAAATGTGCATGTACTTCTAAATGTTCTTCTAAAAGGATAACAACACAGCAAATAAGCATTTTTGGAAAGACTAAATTTGATATGATTTTAACAAATAAAACACAGTTAAACACATCATAAATATTTAAAATGTTTGCTTTGAAACTACACAGCCAATAGATTATTCTTATTATTTCAAGAATAGGAAGGTTTGGCATATTCTATTAACTATTTGTTTTAGAAAAAAAATAAACTGAATTTGCTGAATGGAATGCTAATATTTTTTTTCTTTTCCTCTATTTATATAGGCTATTTATATTTCATTAATGCAGCTTTTTTTATTATTTCCACTCAATTTATTAAAAATCCTACTCATAATAATACCGTTGACATAATTAAACTGGCAAATAAATTATGGGCACTTAGTTGAACAGAAAAATAAAGCTCAAGAAACAATTGCATAATAACACATTTTTGTGCCATTAATTACAAAAGCGCTATAAAAAATATTTATATATAATTTTGACATTACAGTCTGTATTGATATTTTTAAAAGCTAAAACCTTTATTATTAGGCTTATGACAGTAGATTTAATGCTGGATCTGAATTGATCCACATGGCGCATGAAGGCATTTCCATCCATACCTGTCTTTCAGACAGACCCAGGTTGACAGCCAGTTCAGATTTCCTCCTGATGGTGATGTATCTGTTGAAATGAAACTCCTTCTCCAGCTCCAGCCTCTGATGGTCTGTGTAGACTACCCTGTATTTCTCCTTCGTTCTTGTTTTACCTGAAAACAGGACAAATACACAAACTGAGGGGAAGAAGGCATTGTGTCTGCAGACAGTAGGAGCGGGCCTGCTTGTCTGGACCAGCCTGGCCTATCTGAGCACCACATCTTAGTTGAAATCCACATCTTCTCAATAGCACTACTTTTGATCTTCCTTTTTTGGGTAAATTCTCTCCACGTGTTTTAGATTAAAAAGGTTGAAAAAGTGATATTCAAACGAATTAAAAATATACTTTTTATTAAATGTTCTTTTGATTCTAAAATTGTTTAATGTAAGGAATTTTTACTCAAAATGCGGGAAAAAGGAAAACTCCAGTAATAAATAGTAGTTTAAATTTTAGATTAATTTTAGATTAATTTAGGAAAAATAAAAACGCTTCCAACAGAGTCCTAAAAAGGAGTCTTTCCGGGCAGTGAAAGGGAGGCTGGCGCATATCAAAGTAAAGGGAGGTGATGAGCGCACAGACCGCAGCCTGTGTCTGACTGGCAGCACTGGAAGCTGCAAACAATGTAACTGAGAAGCTGAGCTCACATCTCCAGGAAAACTGACATTAACATTACAAGCAGGCATGGCGCCGATTCCTCAATCCATTATTTTTTCATTCATTTCCACCCACAGCAGCACACAGCACAGCGCAGATCGGTGTTTTTAAAACAATCTTCCCATTTACCACTGTGAATGTGCCTGTAAATACCAACCATATAGTTATATCGGACTAATAAAGCTTTGGAAGTCGGCATGCGTCGGCGCAACATCCAGAATAAAGTGACAGAAGCTCTAAATGAAGTCTTGTCCACCAACTCTATCAAAGCCTGGTTTGTCCAGCATGAAGCTCTCACCTGTAGAAGACGATTGAGCGGTTTTGCTCATCCATTGGTATGAATTGCGCCTTTCTCTCTCAGGAGAAATCTGTGCAACTGTAACGTTGTCCGGCGGCTGCTGCAGCACCGCAGATCCGGGAGGGTGCATGTGACTATACTCGGGAGAACAGTAAGGAACTTGTCCATTAGATGTGTTGTTCATGGGGGGAGGGAGATTGTTAGGGGGTCCAAGACTGTATGAACCCCAGTCCTCTCTTGGGGCGCCATATGAAGGTCCCCAACTGGCCCCAGGTTGTGCGTGCGTTTCCATGTTTGGCACATGATGGTATCCGGTAAAGTCGGGGTACTGTGGAGACGAAACAAAGTTCTGTGGAGGAAGATTGATGCTCGATCTTCTTACTGGCCCTTGATGATACATCCCGCTTTCTTTATCCAGTAAGTATCCCACGTACATGTTTTGCAGAGAAAAAAAAAGTTTGAAAAGTTGTTTTAGCAGCAAAGGGTAAATGCAGCCAATCTCAAGGCAACATTTTGGCCCTGCCAACTGATAATCTTGATCCCTGCGCTCTTTATAGTCCAAACGGGTTCCCGATTTAAAATGCCGATCGTCTCCAGCTTTACATGATGTGTGCAGATGACACGGAGCTAAAGGCACTCTGAGGCCTGCCTGACGTCAGCCAACTCTTGGATCCTTGCAGATTTGCATCTAAATGAGAGTGACTGGTGGTGCAGGCCCAGCTGTCCCTTGCGTCCGTCCTGCAACGCGTCATCATCCGGCATTGGGCCTATCCCGAGCACGGGTTCTCTGCTCCATGAATAAATTATCAGCAGGACCTATCAGCTGCACACACGGTCAATAAATCCGGGCTGCACGTCCACACGCAAACAAGACGGCCTGTGCGTAATTACGCACATAATAACTTTTACAATAAATGGCTTGTTAAAATAATTTACTTTCTCTGCAAATCATATAAAATGCATCGACTCTGACTAATATTCAAATGTTGATTTCTCTGAATTTCTATTTTAAAAAACAGTATTTAAATTTCCTGTGGAAGTGTGACCACGCTTCACACATAAACCCTGGAATTATTTGTTAAGATATTCACTTGCAAACGAGGTGCAAAGTACCAGAGACTTTTTTTTTTCTCGTTTGGGATTCCGTTCACACCTCAAGGTCGCACTTCACAGCTAATTCCGGTTACAAGGAAACTCCAGCAGCCCCCTCTCCCCCAAGCAGCGGCCTGTGGCACCATCACTCAAACTGCTCCGAGGTTTTCTAATAGCTGAGCACATAAAACATGACATACAGCAACCATCCTGAGTTATTTCATCAACGAGACACACTGAAGCGTTTAAGAAAAAAATAAAAGGCGTGCAATAATTATCTGTCACTCCTTTTTAAACTGGGGCCTCTGGATGATTCCTTTATTGCTCACAAAATATTTATGAGACAACTAAATTGAGTTGCTGTCCACTGATCTCTAGAGGCGTTTCCCATGTCTTAAAGAGGCCAACATCTAAAGTTTATTTTATTGTGAGGGTTACCCCCCCTTTTTTTTTTTACTGTTGGTTGCATAATAACCAAACACTTATTTAGTAATGTGTTTTCTTAGGTCTGAAACGGCTGTGTTGAATATTTGGACAACTCAGAGCCTCCTTAGATGGCTTCATGTGTAGCAGTCACAGTTAAATCATTTCTGTTAATATCACTTACAGCCAGAGGTGGGAGATGTAGAGTCAACAAATCACCTCCATGCCATGTGTTTGTTCTGCCCAGTCACTGGACCAGGTGCGTCCAATTTTGGTGGCACCTGATTCAGTTGCTGGGCTGAATAAACACGTGACTGATGACTTGTTGACTCCACATCCCCCACCTATATTTACAGCATTTATTACTTTTTTTTTTTTTTTGCTGTTTTCAGAGTTCATTTTTCATATTCTGTCAGACCAAATAATTACCCCTTATTAATGACCTGAGAAACACATCATGTGAAGTCTTATTGTACCCTCATTTGATTCCATAAACCTTAACTAAAGTGTTCTTTAGTTATTTTTTTCAGCTATTTGCCTATTGTAGAAAAATCCACCTGTAATGGAGCCCCAAAGCATGATATAAAGGAGTGGTCCTTGTTTTGCTTTATAGCCTTCTTGCATTTAAGTCCACCTTCCACACACCACATAAAAAATACTTTGCACTTTTATGCTGTTCGTTTAGTTGTTATGCAGGAAAACAACAACGAATGCCGGAAAATTCCTTATATGACTCGATATTTGGCATTCACATATATTTTTATAAGAAACTTTCACATTCCAATGACTTTAATTAACAATTTTGAAAAGTAATAATTTCTATTAATTGAACTGAGAAAATAAAACTCTAAACTTTGAGCTAGCCTATAGTAGGCTACCTATAGTAGTGGAAATTCATTCTTTAATGTTTTGTGTATCTTTTTAAATCAGATCAAGATAAATACAGGTGATAACATACGTTTTTATATTTTTTACTAGATATATAATTATTATTATTGTTATTATTGTATTTTTTACTAAATCGTTGAAACTCATAATAAGTGTTAAAATACTGCATCATTGTTTTCAGAAAAACATATTGGCTGCATAGAATTAATCCGTTTTTATCTGCCGGTGAAGTGAAGTTAATTTTTTTTAAGTGTTTATTTATCAAAGCATTTTGTTCCTTTCAAATGAAATAGTGGGAATAGTGATTACTATATTTGATTCAATTTCCAACTAACTAAATCAAAACTATCAGTCTTTTTGCATTATGTATACAAATGCCAATATATATATACATACATATATATATATATATATATATATATATATATATATTCCTTGAAACAGCAACAATGAAAACAAAAACATTAATGTTACAAGCATTCATCCTTTCCAACCTTCCATTTTCACACAATTAGTTCAAAGGAAACAACAGAAAAGACTCCACATTTTTTTTTTTTTTGTAACTTAACTTTTCCAGAACCAAATAAAAGCACATTTCATTGAGCCATAGTACACCTTTTTTTCCATTATCCACATAATGACATAAGCCTCCAAGCTTTACAGTAGAAGAAAAAAAACACAACAGTGCCATCAAGTGGTGGGACTAAGACACTGCAGAATCTCCCACAGTCTTGAATTTGTGAAAGGCCTTTTTTGGAGACTGACTGATTCCACATAGGGCAAAACAGGAAAGAGACAAAAGCGACAGCATCAGCCATTTTAAGTGCTATCCGAATAGTGCTGGCTGTAAGGAGGTAGGAAGATGATGCAGGGCGCTTTCTAGGTAGATCATTTAGCACAGAGACCTTTATTTAGATTTTGATTAGATTTTTTATTTTTATTTTATATACTCTAATAATCCCAGTGGGAAATTACTTCTCTGCATTTAACCCATCCCCTTGGGGAGCAGTGGGCTGCCATTGTGAGGCGCCTTGAGGGTCTTGCTTAGGGACCCAGAGTGGCAGTCTGTGGGAGTGGGGAATGGAACTCACAATCCCAAGATTCAAAGGCCTATGCCCTAACCACTATGCCGCCACTTCACGCCAAAATCTGTATACATTTTGAATTAGTTTTGAATCAGACACAATCCATTGATATAAAGTCTTTGCTCAAATCAATCTGAGATTCAAGGGATTTTCCAGGTTCTTTTTTTTATTAAACATGTGATATCACTGGCCAGTACTAAAGGTTAAACTCCTCTGATGCAAAGTTTCCTAGTATAACCAAGGGGGCTTTGACCTTTAAGTAGGATTTAAACTGGTCCATAGCTGTACCTGTTTTCTTGACACTCTAATAAAATGGTGTGATCAACAATGTCAAATGCTGAACTAAAGTGCAATTATCCCAGCCCTGTGGTTCTGCCACTGTCTGCATTTATATGAATGCCACTGAACACCTTGATCAGGGCCGTCTGACTCTGGTGAGAGTGGAAGTCTGAGTGGAAGATGTTGAAGAGGCTGGGCATTGTTAGGAAGGTGTTTAACTCTTGAAACAAAGCTCTTAAAATAACCGTACTAATGGAGGAAGGTTTGAGATTGGCCTATAGCTCTGCAATTTCAACATAATTGAGCTTTTTCAACAGTGGTTTGATATTTTGTGCACTGGCACAAGAGAAGTGCAGTGAAACTTAGAAGAGAATGGACACCAACTAAGCTCTTCTTACCACGGTTTTGATATTTTACCCACAGCCTTCCTTAAGAAAGCTTTGCCTGACATCTATTTAAGAAACATGTCCATTTGACAAATTGCTTTCCTCAAGGCCCTTACAACAGTAATTATCATTTATTCCCACTGTTATGCTGATGAGACTCAGCTATATATATCCACAAATCCTGATCAATCCATTCAGTTAGGTGGACTACAGACTTTTGATTTACACACAAACATGGATGGCTTTACATTTTCTGCTATTAGATTCTGACTTGATAGAAGTTGTCATGTTTGGAGCAGAGTCTTTCAAAAAGGGAGCTAGATAATATCTTAATCTGGATGAGAGAAAACAGGCCTTCGATAACGAATTAAAAAACGAATATGAGTTAAATCCTAAGTTTCTAGAATTTCCTTCTGTTGTCTCTGGAATGTTGCCAAAATTAGAAATATTCTATCAAGGACTGAGTTAAATACTAGTCCATTTGTTACTTCACTGTTGGACAATTGTAATACTTGACTACCTGAGAGTCCACAATATTTAGTTAAAACCTTAATTTGATCCAAATACTGGAGTATTCTGATGAAAATTAAAATTAAGGATAATATTTATCCTATTTTAGCTTCACTTTATTTAATTAAGAGAAGGCTTAAAATTCTCTTTCTCCTAAATCTCTAAATAATAATTTCAGACTCTTTTCCTCTTGAATCTACATCTAGTTTTAGTCTGTGAGGCAGACAAAGCGTTTACTTTCAGAATTAGGCTTAAAACGTTATTTTTGATGAAGCTCACAGTTACAATTGCCTAAGAAATCAATAGTTATCTGTAGTTATGCTACTATAGGCCTAGGCTGATGGAGGACATAAAGGACACTTCCTATCACACTGCTTCATGACCTTGCTATTTTCCAACTTTGCGTTACTTGCTTTATTGAATTTTCTCACTTCATGTTTTCCCTGTTTCTTGTTGTAATGTATCTTCACCTGACCGGAAGGGCTATTTAGTTATGGCAACATCTTTGGGTGGGTTGGAGAGGGCATCATCTTTGTTACAGCTGTCATCAACTTCATGATATATATGATACAGTTTGCCCTGTTGTGCCTGAATACAATGGAGGGGAACTGTGTAATAAGAAGCTGTTACTCTCACTGTAGCAATGCATGTTTAAATTAACACATATACCGTTGAAATTCCAGATCAGATTTTAGTGCTTCCGAAATATAGTGTATAATGAGAAAAGATATGAAACCAGGAATTATGCAAAAAAGTGCAAGGTATTATCTTAGCAGACTCAGAAATATTGTTAAAAGCCAAATCCTTTAATAGCGTCTTAAAAAAAAATAAAATAAAAAAAAAATCCTGTGGATCTGTGCAAATTAGTTTAATGCACAAAGTACAGGCTTCCACTGGGTGGTGCTGTTCAGTTACTTATGCCAGGTCAATTGGCTGGCCCATTATCAGGGTTGGTGATCAATATAAAGGTATCAAGTTAGAAATTGTCTGGCCCATGCCATAGGGAAATGTTTACTTCCCTTGTTACAGTCAGAGAATAAAGGTACTGAGCGCTACACACCAGATAAGGATTATATGACTAAACTTAAAAATGGAGAGACAGACATACAGTAAATACAGTGTATTAATATATATATATTTAAATTATTGGGGGAAAAAAGAAATACCATTAATACAGAAGTTAACTACAAAACTATGCAGAAACAACCATATGGACAACAATTATTTCCTTCCGGCGAGGCAATGCTAGGAAGTTAGAGAAATGTAAATATAACATCATCTTCATAAAAATATTACAAGTTTTGTAAA
Organism: Cyprinodon variegatus; assembly: GCF_000732505.1. Lineage (NCBI taxonomy): Eukaryota > Metazoa > Chordata > Actinopteri > Cyprinodontiformes > Cyprinodontidae > Cyprinodon > Cyprinodon variegatus. The sequence continues at coordinate 506,569 of NW_015150838.1, forward strand.
AAAAAAAAAAAAGAAGAAAAAAAAAGAGTATTTTAGTTGATATATGAAGCATTTGAAAAGCCGTTTTAAGTCAAAATGTATTATTTTGCATAATTTTTAATTATAGATTTTTTTTTAGATTATAGTTGGGGTCCATCTTAGTTAACAATTTTAAACCAAGTAGTTTGCAGCTTTTACAGAAAGTAAAAAAGTCCATCCGTCCGTCCATAAATACCTCTAATCCTTAAGAGGTTGTAGGGAACTGGTGCATATCTCCAGCAGTTATCAGGTATAGCTTCTGTTCCTTTTATCATTTGATTTTGGCATGTATTTATTTTTACATTTGTATGTAAAAACAAATGTATGTATTTATTTTTACATTTAGCAAACATTCTTAATTGTAAATATTTGCAGATCAGTTTCCATAGGTTATTTTTTAGAAGCTCTGGGTATAGCTGGGCTTCTCAAAGCCTCTTTTCTCCTTCACTTTTTAAAGTTTTGTTGACTCATATTATTATATATATAGTGCATTATATATATATATATATATATATATATATAT
>NW_015150838.1:507329-515227 GCF_000732505.1 Cyprinodon variegatus
CAAGGTTACATTTCTTTTATTACATAAGTGGCCCTTTTTAAATTGTTTTGAGAGTCCCAACTAACAGTTAATCAAGTAAACATTGTGCTAACAGTGTGCTGAGTAGACAAACAGGCTGGGACTGAATGGAATTTGTGAATAAAATAACAGCATTACATAAAATTTGGCATTCTTTCTCTGAGCTCAGTAGAGCTGGCAGATCAAAGACCTTCAGTGTCAAAGCTTTAAAATAATTTATTGATGTTACTGTTGGACCACAGAGCTCCTCATCAGGAAAGAAGGTAAAAAATGACCTGTTGTGGCTATTTTTAGACAAACAGCTTGACAAACAGGCACTAGTTATAAGTGTGTCATCTCTAATGTAAAACATCTGCTTAAAGGAACTTTGCAAACATAAGCCAACTGCCCTGTTTACAGGCTGTTTTCCTGACAACAGTGTACACTCAAATATGCTTTCTTCTTTTTACTGCTTACAGTTTTTGTCGCTACTTATTCCATCAGTATGTAACTGACTGGTAGAGATAAACATGAGTAAATATTACCCTCAAAGGGACTTTTTACAGAGTAATACAATTGTGAAAAAAAGAAAAACGTAATTGTCTACTTGATTTCATAAATCAGATTTTTTTAAATGTGTGAACACCACATGGATTTTTAATTTAATAACTTTTTATTTGTTATTGTTTTCAGCCAACCCAAGAAAAAAAAAAAACCCATATACAAATAAAAACATTTCAAGGACATCTTGTAAGCACATAGTTCAGAGTAAAAAAAAAAAAACCCAAGACAATTTGCTGCCATAGATTTTGCTTCTACCACTTAAAATAAATAATTTTCTGAGAAATATTTTCAGATGTGGGTTTGTGGGGTTAAAATAACTCAAAATAGTCTGCAAGCTTGATGTTATTGATTAAACAAAATAGTCACAGCTGTCTGAATCACTGGTGGAAAAGCAGGGGTCGAAACCTCGGTGGTTTTGGCTGTTCATCAACATAGCTGGCCATAAAAAACATATTATGTGCAGACTTTTCAGTTAAAATGTCAGTTTTTAGGGGAACTGTTTGTGTTGTTGAAAAATGGACTTTAATCTTGTTTTTGTAAGTGTTATAAAATAATGTACCATATTGTTCAATTTAGTTTATTTCTGTTCGTAAGAGATGCCATCTCAAGGCACTTTAGATGTAGACTAGATTCAATCTAATCATACAGAAAAATAGGCTAGAAGTGTTCTTCCTAAGGAAACCAAGTACAGTACATGGTACCTAGTAATTGACTTTGCAGAATTTACTACTCCTGGGTGGACATATAGAACCAGTACACACCTGCAACAACCATGCAGAAAAAAGCAAACCTCCAGCAGAACCAGGTTCTGTGGGAATGCCTTCTGCCGAAGCTGACTGGGGTTTCAGGAAGACAGAAAGCAGACAAACAATAAGAACACTTAAGCTCTGCCTAGGACAGAAACAGTAAAGCAGATGAACTCTGAGATTCTTTTTAAGACAAATAAACACAAAAAAAAAAATGCATGCAGTTTGTTACATTAAAAGCTGAGCTAACAGCTCACATTATAGATGATTTGGGGGAGAATGCAAAGGTATGTGCTCCTGTAAATCATCTAGGAGTCTCCTATTTATTTTGAGATGTTATTATTGTATTTATATATTAATAATACGCACAACAAAATTTGAATTAAGGCATAGTGGACAATTGTTTTTCCAGAAACGTAGAAAAGAAACACCCATATCACCTTTAGAATAACCGTGCATTAGCAAGACCACCCTACCCGCTCTACAGAAATCGAGAGAAAACATCTCTCAAATATACTCTGATCTTATCTTCCTTTTGAGGCCTTCCTCTTCTTCTCATAAACTTGTATAACAGTTTATTTCTTGCAATCTTCTGCCATTTTCAAAGAATAAGGTTAGAGCAGTGGAGCTACAACCAAAGAGCAGCAGGAGGAGCACATTGTCATGAAGTAAACACCTCACTGTCAGGATTTGTTTGTGGATTGAGGACCCAAAAGCAGAGGCAGGCAGGCAGAGGTGAATTATAGTAGATTTAATGAAGAGTTGAAAAAACAAAGTCCAAACAAACAGGCAACCAAGAATCCAAAAATTCTAAATTCAAAACATAAAAAATAAGTAAAAAAACGAACCAGAAAACCATAGAGACATCAGGGGAATCAAAACTCTAGCAGGAAGGCTCAGAGAGACAAAGTTGGAGAAAGTAAGACAAAGTTAGACAAGGACCCAGCAAAGAAGAACTGAAGAGGGAGAACATTTAAAGGAGACTGAGACAAAGAGAAGACTAATGAGCAGATTGGGAACAGGTGAGCACAGAAGCAGAAACAAAACAGGAGCTAGGGAAAAAGGAGAACACAAGAGGGCAGCAGAGGGCAACAAATATGAGCATATTCATGCATATTTTACTAGCCAGGGTTTTATGAACATTTAGTTAGTTTTAAGTGAATTATGTGGAAATCACTGATCTTGTGCTCATTGCACCATTAGTGTAGAATGACTCTGAAACGCCACTGCATCATCTATAAATGAGGTCATTGATGGCAGCAGCTGAGCTGATACCTCCCTCCACGATGGCGTCACAGGTAAAAAGAACCAGACCACATGAAGCTAATATGACAAGAAAGGCATAGAGAACATAAAGTTGTTTTGTTAACACCAAAAACGGCAGAACAGTTGAACAATAAATCATGTGTTGTTGTTATAAGAAGCTTATAACTCGGAGATTAATAAGGAAAACATTTCTTTTTTTCGTTTATATGTTTTTAAGTCTAAGACTTGGATCTTATATCACCTATGACTTTAGGTTATCTCCTTTATTACTATGATGGTTCTTTTAAAGCTAAGCAGATGCTAAAACATCTGTAGTTGACCTTTAGCTGATTTTCAGGCCAAAACCCACTAGTTACATGGAGCAGTAAAAACAAGCTCACCCTATTGGCTTTCGACCAATATACTGCAGTCATAATGGCATAAATAATGCCAACACGATGTAGTTCTGTCATTGTTTACTTACATGCCTTTTGTGTTTATCCTCCTCTTTCTCCCTTTCTGCTGCTTCAGCCGCATATTTGATGGATTTAATCAAAATGTTCAATAGCAGTCACCCTTTTCTGATGCTGTGGGTAAATGTTCGGGGACTGGCGTTCCCTTCACTTCTCATCCTCGTTTCAGCAAACTGCCCTGCAATTATGTGGTGGAGATTTCTGTAAATCTGTCAGAAAATAAATGCTTAATAGTTTTATTGCTAGGTTTACTGACACTTGATGAAAATGAGACTTTCTTAAAAGTTTAGATGTTTTCCATGATGTTTTACTGACAAATGTTTTTTGTTCAGCTAAGCATTGTTCAATGAGGGATCTTTAAAGATATCATTTTAGGATTAGGAACACACATTCTTCTTTGAATAATGGATCTTCTTACAAAGTTTTGGTAATGTTCTTAGGTTGGTGTGTGTGTGTGTGGTTGGAACACACTGAGCTGGATAATGTCTGTATCGTGGTGCTGCCACAGGAGTAGTGCTTTTTCATTTTAAAGAAACATTAAAAATAATAGATTTAGAACCAGCAGATGTTCCATGTTTTTCCTCGCCATTTTTCTTCATCTAGTACCTTCATCATCAGTATCACTTAAATTTCCACCACTCAGAGCAATCTAACTTTTATCAACATTAGATAAGGTTTATTGCCTGCTGAGTGAATTAACCTTCTCCTTAAGAATAGTTTACATTTCTTCAAACTGCACTTGCAAAGAAAAGTCCATCTATATCATTCTCAGCTAATACTTTTAGAAAGACGAAACATAAAATAAAGCATAAACTAAAAATTAAAGCAATACTGCGCAACTTTGACTAAATTTGACTAATCTAATGATTTGATTAGGTCATTATACAGAACTTGGTGCATTGATGTTCTGTGCAGGCTGTCCTTCTCAAAACTCGCCTATGTGACTTGAGAGGGTTGGATCTGTCACTGAATGAAAAAAGTCTGAGCTCCCCTGATTATTAGAGCGAACTGAGCTAATTTTCATGACACTTACCTGATCAGAAGTATTTTTAGTTCTCTGATTCATGATTTCATCTGGAGTGTTGAATTTGGCCTTGTCTTTACAAGTAAGTCCATGACTTCTCAGTCTGCTGGTCCAAAGTGGCCTGCTATCAGATTACAAAACACAGAGGGAGTCTATTTAATTTTGTGTTAGTGCAGTGTTGCCAGCGGCTTTTAGGGGCGCTAAACCTAGAAGTTGCACATAAAAGAAAAACATATGCATGCACAAAGTCAAGCTTTTTCCATTAATAGATCATAGCTATACATCAAAGTTTATGTACATATCCCTGCCCCTATGCTGGCATATTCCACATTAAATGGCCCATGACAACACCTCATGTTTAAATGAGGCAGCTGATTGAGAAGGGAGCAAATTAAGTGTAGTTTGACCAATGAATACAAAGATGTGAAGAGTGAACTAGTCAAGAAATGAATTGGATATATCTGTTTGGTATCCACAATAGTGGTGTGAACAAAAAAAAAAGAATATTCTAATAAAGGCAATAGAGTTCATTAAACCTTGATTATGTTAAACGACTGTGTAGGAATTGGCACACGCAAGAGCCAGTTACCAGGAACCTGAGAGTGCTTAACAGCTGTAATTGTAACAGAAAAAACAACCAATAAAAGAGGAAAATTCTGATGAACAGCATTCTGTGGTATAAGATTGGCTATAAGCAAAACCTGGAGGCGTTTCTGTGATATAAGCTTATTATATTTAGATGTTTTCTATAAGCAACTGAAAAAATAAGTTTTTTATTCTGATAACGTTAGTGCTGTACAGCATCAGAACACAACCCACTAAAAAATTACATAGCACATGTCAAAGGCAAGAGAAATGCTATACATGTCAAAAATAAAGAAAAACCCATTGCAGTGGCATAGAGGTAATTCAAATAACAATTGAAAGAAGGATAAAATCATTGATAGCAATGTAAGGAAAGTTGGGGTAATGTGCTCTACTGTGTTAGTTGTAGGGAAGACCTGGGCAGCAACTTTCTGAATCAACTGCAGCTGTATGATCAACTTATTCGACAGAATGAAAAAAAACATTGAAGTAATTAATATTTAAAGAAAAAACACATAAACTCAGGAGTTTTGTCAAGCTCCTGCTGAGACATTACAATGCTGCACTAAGGTCCAATAATACCAGGACTGTGGTCAATGCTGTGGTGAGCATGGAAGCCTTGGTAAAACATAAAGACAGCAAAGAAAAGAGCATAGTTGGTGTGTAATTTCTTATAGGCTTTTGATATTCTGTGAATTTGGTAGATTTTGCCAAAATCAATTACATCCAGCTTCGGTGCTGCCCTTTGAGTCTTTTGGGTTCTTGCAGCAAGAAAATTAGCAAATTGATTGCAGATCTGGTAGACAGGAGTTAAGATGCTACACTTACAGGAGGGTTTGTTAGCCTGTCAACCATGGCAAATAAGGCATAAGCATGGTTAATGTTTCTGCTGATGATCTCAGAGTAGAAAGGTCCTTCTGGAGTCCAGACATTTGCCATCTGTGTTCAGATTTTTGACAGTCCCTTTTTTCACTTCTGACTGGTGGAAAACTTCTCCATGAAGACTTTTTCTTCCCAGAAACAACCTTCACTTCACTAATTGAAGCAACCGAATCAATGATTTCTGACATTTTAGAAACAAAGTTATCAACAGAGTAAGTAAATCTAGGTAAAGGTTTTAGTACATCATCCATAAAGATGTGTTTTCTTATGACATCTCTTTGGCTAAACGGAATCAATACAAATCTTCCTTTCAAAAATAGCAGAAGAGTAGTCAAATTAATTACATATTAATTACAGACAATTTGGACATGTTTAGACCCTTAGTGATGATCAAGTCCAAAATATGTTAATGAATGTGGTGTTTTTAGAATTGTGGGTCAAATAAAAGTATTATTATTGTCACATAGCTAAATTGCTAGTTTGTCTGCAGGATTATCAATTGAATGTTGAAGTCTCCTTGCTTAAATAAGTATTCGTAATTAACACATATCACAGATTAAGTGTTTTTAAAATGTTTTTGACATAGGTGGCATGTAAATACTTAATAATAGGGTTCGGATTTTGCATGGAGAGCCGATTATTCAAAAGAGTAAAATTTGCACAAAATACCTTTTAACACATCGGCGAATCTCTAGAAAAAAGCTGCCACCTCCTCATGTTTCCTTTGCTGTCTGCTTTCAGACAGAAAATTTTAGTTTGGAGGCTTTGACTCTATGAGAACAGGAGCCTAGAACATAACTTCAAGATCATGGTCTGAAATGAGGTAATTGATTAAAGAAGATTATTCTGAGAGTTTATATAACTTGGTGGCTGATATTAACTTTTTGTATGGTTGTATCTGACAATTGGCAATATATGGCAACAACAACTATGTTGCCATATGGTTTTTAATTTTAAAACTTCCACTTTTCCTTTTAGCTTTCTTCTTTATGTCTTGTAATAGCACATATAAGGGCCCTGGGTTTTCCTGGAAGTTATCATTTCTGTTAGAGTTACCACTGGGGGCACAAAATGTATCATTGGGTCTCTTTAGACAGCAGTAGCTTTATCAAGTAAGTGGACAATATCCCTTGCTTCCTTTTCTTAGTTTTGTTTTTTCAACAAAAAGGACAAAATAAAAAAGAGCATAGCAAGGTGCATTGTGGGAAATTTTGAGGCCACTACTTTTTCATCCACTACACAAGTGTTTTCCAACTTTTTTTGACTTGTGTACCATGAGTGCCCTTCTCAGCCAAAAGTATTGATGATTTTCCACAGGTGGAAAATACAATAACTGGTTATAAAATAAAAACTATCTTACTTAATCATTTAATTTGAGCATTTAGTTCTCAGGCATTTAATGATTTCCATCTCAAATAAAAAAAAAGCAACAGAAAATGTTGCCTGGAAGTAAATAAGGAATCAAAATAAATACAAAATAAAATCATATGATAAACCTGATGTGAAAAACAGCTGATGTTTCCTAACTTTATTTATTATAATGTGTTTGGGTAGTTAGGTAGTGGAAAGTACCAAGCTCATTGTTCTGCATTTAGGTGAGAGGTATGAATGTGGTAAACCCACTGCTCGCCTTCACGTGTGCGGCCTGGAAATGTCATTGTCGGGTGGAAATTTTCCTTTCTTTCTTTTATCCTCTTTACTGACCTTTTTGCACTATACTACTTGATCACAAACATATGTTAGAAGAAACTACAAGCTGCGCAACAGATGTTTTTTGTTTTTGTTTTTTTTTTTACAATATATTAGGTAGTACCTTCAGATGCTAGCTGAATTCATAAATAGTTCCTTAGTTTGACTGATGAAGTGTTTTGACTGTTCTGTTTTCTTAGGAAGGGCTGTGTGAGTGGTTGAAGGAAAGCAGGAGGAGGTGGAAGGGATTATGAGTCTTATTCATTGGGGAATACAAAATAACAATGAACACTGGACATTAATTTCAATCTTTATCACAGCCATGGTAACCTGCCTGACTGTAAGTTATAAAATCTTACACTTTACTGCACTATTTAAGATGTTAGATATGCGAATATCTAACAATATAAAGAAAATCTGGGAAGGTTGTAAAAATGAGCATCAGTAGAGCACAACATATGACAAATCCCACTGAGGTTTGTAACTAATCTTAACATTCTGTGGTAGATTGTGTCAAAATAATTAAAGTACTTTGACCGGCCATTTATATGAACTATATCTTATAGAGAAAAGTCTTTTATTTGGCTTAAGATAAAGACGTCCAAATTAGACTGAGAAAACTGCATATCAGTAGATTCCTTTTTGTTTATTCATTCATTGTTTGATAAGGAAGTTAAAGGTGAGAGAATTATC
>NW_015150838.1:517027-566905 GCF_000732505.1 Cyprinodon variegatus
GAAGATGATTATCTGAGTTGGCCACTAACCTGGTTTAACAGTCCTGACCAAGAATGTCCCCAAGTGCTGCAGTTCCAGAGGACATGCTGGAAGCCGATCCTGGTCAGGGATCCAGAACAGACAGGAACAGACAGGGACAGGATCCAGATCAGGCAGGAACAGAAACAGGAAGCAGGATCCAGACTTCCAGGCATCCACAAACTCCCAGGAGGGTTCAGAGTCTGACAGGGTCCGAAAGGGTGACCAGGTGGTCACGCACAGAAGCAGACAGGATCAGGTGCAGACGGGCAGGCTCAGTGGCAGAGGGTAGCTGAGACAGGATGTGGAACCAGAACTTGATGCAGGACCTTTAAACTGGTCTCCTCCCTGGAGCCAGGCTAACTGGATAAAAACTGAACCTCCCCACATATTGAGCCAAAACCCCAGAGGACTCAGTGGGGGAGGAACAGTGGACGATCAGGAGACGAGACAGACACAAAAACCCTCTTTCCACTGGCCGCCAGGATCCAGGACATGAACCATTAAATAAAAATAACAGACAGGCTAACAGAAAGACAAATAATGATCTCGCCCTGAATGCTCAGGCTGAACTGAATATAACCAAGAGGAAACAGGTGAGAGGAATAAATTATAATTGAGGCAGGGAGGGAAAACGACAGGTGAAAGGAATGACTAATTAAGGGAGAGCAAACAGGCCAGATCATGGCAGTTTTCTGTGTTGGTTGTGTCAGGATTTGGTTATGGATTGTTGACCCAAGGCAGTCTTGCCTCATAGATCATAGTTTTCATGTAGTGAGTACATAGAGTCTATTCACTATATGATCAGGTGGGGCTGGTCACTCATCGGATTGCCAATTTTCTCTGCTGTCCATTAGCAACATTAGCACAGGCTAACAGTCATTCACTAACATAGAATCATAAAGCAAAAGTTGCCTCTGACTGCACCCCTTGAATCAGGAAATGCATAAAGGGTCATTCCATCGCTTTTCTTTCTTATTACCTTCGGCATCTTTAGCCTACAGTACTTAGACTATCAAAATAAGTTACAATTCTACACTAATATAATCTTTTAAACCCAGTTTAAAATCTGTTGCCTGATATTTTTTTGTCTAATTTGTAAAAAATCATGGCCGTACAAGACATTTTTTTTCTTGCCGTCTGCAGTTGTTTGTGCTTCTTTAATCCGGCTCTTCCCCATTTATGTCTGTGGCAGGGCGGGGATTAAGATACTTGAGTTAGGAGACTTGTGTACATAGACTTTAGTCCATGGTGTGGGTGTTAGGGTTTATAAGAGAGAGTTTCATCCCATCAGAATGTAGTTTCAATTTGACTGTCATTCATGTGGGAGTCTGTCGCATAAGTACATCTGTTCCCTTTTTTTAAGTCAGGAGATTTTAAAGCACTTGACACTATAGTCAGTCATTCATGCACACACTGATTGGTGGCAAGCTACATTGTAGCCACAGTTGCCCTGGGGCTCGCTGACAGAAACAAGGCTGCTTTCTGACCATAATCAGAAGGCAATGCAGGTGAAGTGTCTTGCCCAAGGACACAGCAACACTGAAAGCTGGAGCCGGGGATTGAACTGTCAACCCTTCGATTTTAGGGCAAATGCGTACCTGGTGCCACTGTCGCCCTTGACAGCCCTTGGCTTAGGGCTGTCCGAAATCAGCACAGCAGTCCAGAGCCCCTTTTGTACCCTGGATAGTCCTCTTACTGTTGACTCCATGAAAGATAAAGGCATAGAAACTACAAACAGGAAGTAGTAATCACACTTAAAGGTATTTTGATAGTAGCACCGACTGTAAACCAGCTAAAGTTGTAAAGAAACTGAGGCTTGATCCAAATATAACCAAGACAGGTCAGTGACGTTTGAACAGTTTAAAAACAGCTTGTTTGGAGAGTGGGACAGAATCTGAGCGGAGCAGACAGGCTGCAGGCAGACAGGCGGATAGATTGTGTGAGGCTTTACTAGTTTGTGATCCAGGAGAGGAAGGCAGACAGTTTATGCGGGACTTCTCAGAGTTTGTGTTCCAGAGAGAGAGAGTCCGGCCAGACTGATTCCGAGATCCAGGGGTCCAGAGGTAGAACAAAGAGGATATCCAGGCAGGCAGAGTCAGAAAGGTTTCATACGGGCTCGGTATCAGGAGACAGAACGGGTCAGTAACGGGCAGACAAGAGATACTTCTAAGAGATGCCGGATTATTCTTATCGGATTGGCACAAGGTAATCTGTTACTGAGGACTGGTCTGATGGGGATAATATAGTTATGGAAACAGGTGACGCCAGTCAGAGCTGATTTCAGACAGGTGGAGCAGAGCAGGTGTATGGCCTGAGTGATCAGCCCGGAATCAGTGCTGAGATCATTATAAAAGTTTAGGTCCCCAATAACTATGATTTAATTAAGTTGCATGAGGGCTGTAAATACAAAGCCTAAGGAATGTTAAAAGGAAGAGCTAAGAATTACTTTTTTCCCACTGATGTTGATAGAAGCATGTTTACTTAAAACTTTTTTTCTAATAAGAACTGAAATTTCTGTTGCTCTTTTAAGACAATCTGTCTTGTGTATATTCCAGCCCCCAATGCCAATTTCTTTGTCAGTGATTAAGTTGCCAACCCATATTTCAGGTAAGACGATTACATCAGCATTGGTGGATTGGAACCAAATATAAATCTAAATGAAGGAACCAACATCTAATTCTTAGTTTAAAAACTAATGCGTACAACCTTGAATGATCGAGCCATCAAAAACCTGCACATAATGGAATGAGGACATGTTTTTCTTATTAAGAATATTGCCACCAAAATAACAACCATGATTTTTTTTGAACAGCCATTACACCATATAAAGATGAGAGGTCAATAGATAGAACGGCATGATTAAGTTTAAAGTCAGCCGATTATTTCTTACAAAATCCAAAGCACATGACCATTAATGGTTGACTTGCTGTTCCCACAGAGTGAATACATAAATCTTACAGCTGGGCTTGTTGTTGTCTGGTGTCTGATGGAGCCTGGCCCTCACCTGAAGCCTACTACTGGTGGAGCCTTCTTCTTCTTTTCCAATTGGTAGATCACAAACCTCCATAACTTTCTCCTTCTAAATGTTTGTTTTCTTCTCTAGCAATAAACATACAATCCTGTAAAACATCCTCCAATTTTTCCATCTTATTTGAGCATTCATTCTCTCCATAATGAGTCATATCCTTTTTCTATGTCAAAACATGCAACAATCATTGGTTCCTTTGCTTTCAGTCTTATTTTATATATTTACTGGCAGCACCCAGAGCGGTAATCATTACTCTGTTCTCTATATTCAAGAACATTTATTAATCTGGTGACCTTTTTTTTCTACATCAATTTGCTCTTTTGGGATCTTAAAGCTATTGATCTGTAGTTATCTGGGCAGGTAGCCAATAAGCCAAGAAATTGGCTTATTGAAAAGGCAGTATTGTTGTATGTTCACAGAAACCTACTGCAAAGGCAGATCAGCGTCATTGCATTATTGCAAATATTATCAGTTCAATTTGTTGAAAACGTTAAATTAGAATCAGCTTTGTCCCTGTGGAAATGATTGTCCAACCTTTGAAGGAATGGAAAATCACTGTGAGTTAGATGCTAATGACAGAAAAAAAAACATTGCAGCCACAAAAAGCAGCCCCCTCCTACATCCTTCCCCTATTTGTTTGCATCTTTTATTCCTGAAATAGTCCAGGAACTTGTTGACATTCATTGATGTTCAAGTGTCGGGAACTCACCTTACCACAGACACAGCATAATAGTACATGGGATAGTCCGTGATCAGGTCCTGTTGTCTTTCTATGGACCTCTCACTTAGTCACCCCTTGCTCTGGTAAACCTGGGTTTCCTATAGGAAGGTGTGTGTGGCGCCCAAGTGTGGCGCCCTCTGGTCGTGTTCAGGATGATTAAGAGTTCCTTCCTTTTCCGCCTGGATGGGGACATTATCCTGAGGAATAGAGAGCCTGCTGATACTTTTTAGAACAAGGCAACTAATCTTTCGCAATCAGAGGAGCATGAGTGGGGCTAAACACCCGTTGGTACACTCCAATCCATACAGACGTCAGTGGGAAAAATTCAGAAGAGTTTTATTTACTAAATCAACAGGCTGAACTGAAGTTTTCTATCACAGTCTGCTACAGGGTCCCAAGATTTTTCAATTTTTAAATAAATCTTAAATTTTGTTGAGGCAAACAATGAAAAAATGTGCCACAATTTGTATTTTTTTTTACATTGGATTTTCATCATGAAAAACAGAAATAAACTCCATATAATAANGATGGGTCAGTAACAGGCAGACAACAGTTACTCAAAATGAAGGCTACAGAAAAGGTCTTAGTTTCATTTCATGTTAAGTTATTTAATCTTCATTCAAAATAATTAAGGCATTATTCAGAAAATCGGCATGCTTTATGAGATATATGTTTATCCTTTTCTATCAGACATTTACAGAATATACAAAATATGTACAAAATATTTTATGACTTGCTTTATAATATTTAATACTTAGTGCTTCACATGTACTCTGTGTGTCACATGATAATGCATACATCTCATATGATTTGGGTTTATAAGAGAGAGCTTCATCCCACAAGGATGTAGTTTCAATTTGACTGCCATTCATGTGGGAGTCTGTCGCATAAGTACATCTGTTCGCTTTTTCAAGTCAAGAGATTTTAAAGCACTTGACACTATAGTCAGTCATTTACGCACACACTGATTGGTGGCAAGCTACATTGTAGCCACAGCACTGACAGAAACAAGGCTGCCATACACTGGCGCCACGGGGCTCTCTGACCACCATCAGAAGGCATGCAGGTGAAGTGTCATGCCCAAGGACACAACGACACTGAAAGCCGGAGCCGGGGGTTGAACTGTCGACCCTTCCATTTTAGGGCAAAGGCGTACCCGGTGCCACTGTCGCCCTTGATAGTCCTCTGTAAAGGGCTGTCCGGAATCAGCACAGCAGTCCAGAGCCCATTTTCTATCCTGGATAGTCTTTCTACTGTTGACCCCGTGAAACATAAAGGCATAGACACTACAAACAGGAAGTAGCAATTATATTTAAAGGTATTTTGTAAACCAGCTAAAGTTGTAAAGAAACTGAGGCTGGATCCAAATATAACCAAGACAGGTCAGTGACGTTTGTACAGTTTAAAAACAGCTTGTTTGGAGAGTGGGACAGAATCTGAGCGGAGCAGACAGGCTGCAGGCAGACAGGCGGGCAGCTTGTGTGAGGCTTTACCAGCTTGTGATCCAGGAGAGGAAGGCAGACAGTTTATGCGGGACTTCTCCGATTTTGTGTTCCAGATAAAGGGGAACAGGCAGAATAGAGAGGATATCCAGGAAGGCAGAGTCAGAAAGGTTTCATACGGGCTCGGTATCAGGAGACAGAACGGGTCAGTAACGGGCAGACAACAGATACTTCTAAGAGATGCCGGATTATTCTTATCGGATTGGCACAAGGTAATCTGTTACTGAGGACTGGTCTGATGGGGATAATATAGTGATGGAAACAGGTGACGCCAGTCAGAGCTGATTTCAGACGGGTGGAGCAGAGCAGGTGTATGGCCTGAGTGATCAGCCCGGAATCAGTGCTGAGATCATTATAAAAGTTTAGGTCCCCAATAACTATGATTTAATTAAGTTGCATGAGGGCTGTAAATACAAAGCCTAAGGAATGTTAAAAGGAAGAGCTAAGAATTACTTTTTTCCCACTGATGTTGATAGAAGCATGTTTACTTAAAACTTTTTTTCTAATAAGAACTGAAATTTCTGTTGCTCTTTTAAGACAATCTGTCTTGTGTATATTCCAGCCCCCAATGCCAATTTCTTTGTCAGTGATTAAGTTGCCAACCCATATTTCAGGTAAGACGATTACATTAGCATTGGTGGATTGGAACCAAATATAAATCTAAATGAAGGAACCAACATCTAATTCTTAGTTTAAAAACTAATGCGTACAACCTTGAATGATCGAGCCATCAAAAACCTGCACATAATGGAATGAGGACATGTTTTTCTTATTAAGAATATTGCCACCAAAATAACAACCATGATTTTTTTTGAACAGCCATTACACCATATAAAGATGAGAGGTCAATAGATAGAACGGCATGATTAAGTTTAAAGTCAGCCGATTATTTCTTACAAAATCCAAAGCACATGACCATTAATGGTTGACTTGCTGTTCCCACAGAGTGAATACATAAATCTTACAGCTGGGCTTGTTGTTGTCTGGTGTCTGATGGAGCCTGGCCCTCACCTGAAGCCTACTACTGGTGGAGCCTTCTTCTTCTTTTCCAATTGGTAGATCACAAACCTCCATAACTTTCTCCTTCTAAATGTTTGTTTTCTTCTCTAGCAATAAACATACAATCCTGTAAAACATCCTCCAATTTTTCCATCTTATTTGAGCATTCATTCTCTCCATAATGAGTCATATCCTTTTTCTATGTCAAAACATGCAACAATCATTGGTTCCTTTGCTTTCAGTCTTATTTTATATATTTACTGGCAGCACCCAGAGCGGTAATCATTACTCTGTTCTCTATATTCAAGAACATTTATTAATCTGGTGACCTTTTTTTTCTACATCAATTTGCTCTTTTGGGATCTTAAAGCTATTGATCTGTAGTTATCTGGGCAGGTAGCCAATAAGCCAAGAAATTGGCTTATTGAAAAGGCAGTATTGTTGTATGTTCACAGAAACCTACTGCAAAGGCAGATCAGCGTCATTGCATTATTGCAAATATTATCAGTTCAATTTGTTGAAAACGTTAAATTAGAATCAGCTTTGTCCCTGTGGAAATGATTGTCCAACCTTTGAAGGAATGGAAAATCACTGTGAGTTAGATGCTAATGACAGAAAAAAAAACATTGCAGCCACAAAAAGCAGCCCCCTCCTACATCCTTCCCCTATTTGTTTGCATCTTTTATTCCTGAAATAGTCCAGGAACTTGTTGACATTCATTGATGTTCAAGTGTCGGGAACTCACCTTACCACAGACACAGCATAATAGTACATGGGATAGTCCGTGATCAGGTCCTGTTGTCTTTCTATGGACCTCTCACTTAGTCACCCCTTGCTCTGGTAAACCTGGGTTTCCTATAGGAAGGTGTGTGTGGCGCCCAAGTGTGGCGCCCTCTGGTCGTGTTCAGGATGATTAAGAGTTCCTTCCTTTTCCGCCTGGATGGGGACATTATCCTGAGGAATAGAGAGCCTGCTGATACTTTTTAGAACAAGGCAACTAATCTTTCGCAATCAGAGGAGCATGAGTGGGGCTAAACACCCGTTGGTACACTCCAATCCATACAGACGTCAGTGGGAAAAATTCAGAAGAGTTTTATTTACTAAATCAACAGGCTGAACTGAAGTTTTCTATCACAGTCTGCTACAGGGTCCCAAGATTTTTCAATTTTTAAATAAATCTGAAATTTTGTTGAGGCGAACAATGAAAAAATGTGCCACAATTTGTATTTTTTTTTACATTGGATTTTCATCATGAAAAACAGAAATAAACTCCATATAATAATAAAAAATAATAATAATAATCCCAAAGGAAATCACATGTAAACTCAGATTACATGGAGTTTCTTTAAAAGGGTTGTAGATACTGATGGCAGCAGGCAGGAAGGATCTCCTGCAGTGGTCTGTCCTACAGCGGCTCTGAAGAAGCCACTGACTGAACACACTTTGTTTTTGTAGAACAACGTATTGTTATAACATATAATAACATGATAAGTTTCTTCTTCTGTCAGCAAAAAGTAAAGTTAAGTAAAACCAAGTAAAGCAAATTTAAATACTTGCTGACAGTTTAAAAAGAGCTAAGACAAAACTTGGTAAAATAAAACAGAACATCTTCAGCACATACTGACACGGAAATATTTACCCTTGTCATCTGATTTGTTACTGTTTGACAACCATCTGTCTTGACAAGCTTAGATGGAAATAATTAAGATATTCTTACTATATTTTCTTTATTCTCTAAAAGCGATAAATCAGTAAAAATTGCGTGATCAACATGGTTTGCTTGAGGAAAAACATGTAATTTATCAAAAATGTCGGTTGTTCACTCACTTATCCAAACCTAAATTAAAACCGACACATTTTCTTGGTGTCTAGGCTACTTGTGTAAGTGTGGATTTTATCTTTGTAAATCCAATTTTATAACCTATTAAATGTGCTCTGCAAAAGGACTCACTGCCAACATTTTTTGTGCTTTCTTTTGCTGACTTTTTAAACGTTGACACTAATAATGACTAAAGCGAATGAGAGTACATTTGGCGAATGATAATCTGCAGAAAACAAGGCAACAAACATTTTTCTTTAATATTTTTTGCTACAGTTTTGAACTAGAGTAAATTCTAATGTTTTACATTAAAGGTGTTTTTCATTCTATGTTCTGTTTCCCATTTATATCTCTGTCTTTTCTTTATTATGTTTAGGCCAGTACCTTCATCACACAGCTGCACCAGCGTTCTCATGCATGAACAGGTTCAAATTAGGCCATTTATAAATAGCTTAAATTTCCCTATAAACTTTGGAGTTAATAAAGTCATTTTCTATGAGAAAGTTGAGCTAAACGGCTTCTGGGAATAACCATGCCAAAAATTAAAGTCTGCTTCAAAGCAGTTTTACAAATAAACAGTTGCTTTTCAATACAGATAAATAGGATTGTTCATTTGTGTGTAATTTTTGCAACACTCTATTGAAGAAATACAGTTAAAGAAAAAGTCCGGTCATATTCAGGAGTCAAACTTCTGAAAGTACTTTAAGTATGAAATTGTTTTTAATTAAGAGTAATTTAATTTGAATGTGCTTTACCAGAGACATCCATGTTTGTCAAAGAGCACTACTGCCAGCTACAGGTTTGTGACGTCACAGTGCGGTATCAGCTGTTGAGCAAGTCCCAGTGCAGTATCTGGTTTGTCACAACACGCTATTATCAAAGTCATCTTGAAAACATTCTTCTTTGAAATGTTGGCTACATATGATGTGTTTTTTTCTCTGGCCAGAAGTTCAATGGCAAATCCTCCCTCTTCAAGTTGGAAATCCAACGACAAACCCAGGGTGGATTATGAATCGGAAAGGTGAATTATTTTTCACTTTTACCCAATGTATTACAACATCCAACTGCCATGCATACGGGCATCGCTAGTTTAACTAAAGCTGTCGACAATCTCAATAGTGAAGTCCTCTGGAAACCCTCAATAGTTGTTGTTTAATTGCAGGGGTGTCTAGTTATTCCCATTGATTTTGCTTGTAAAGCGGGGAGAATGGCGCTAGGCTTAACGCACTGTGACGTCACTGACAGAAGATGTCTGGAGTCAGTGATCATGATGAAAAATTTGTTTTTTAAATTTTTCTACTGATTAACGCTAAATTAATTAAATCACCGCAAACGTATTAGTTTTAGGTACAGACAATGACCCATTGAGTATTCCTTGCTGACCTGACTTTCCTTTAAAGGTGATAAGAAGACAGCTTTGTGTCCTTTGACAGAATCTGTCTGTCAGTAATACTTGGTTGTTTCCTTGTGGCAAAAAATCTATTCCACATCCACTAGAAGACTGGACTTTCTGAATCACAAATCTGTGATCGGTTTCTTCTGTTATCTCATTACAAAGTGTCTCATAGGAATTAGCTTATTTTCCATTAATAGAATCAGGACTTAACGACAGTATAAATACATAAATCTTTATTTACTTATTTACTTAATGCACTCGGTTAACAGTGTTGGTATCACATAAAAAAAAAAAACTGTAACTCTCCATGTGGGTTTAAGTTATAATAGGAACCTTTATGTGTAGTTTGTAACCAATAAATGCAATAAAATCAAGTTTTTGTCTTATAGTGAAGGTGAAATGCTAAAAAGGAAAAACTGAACTAAATAACTAAATATATGAGTCATTATCTATTTGGATAGAGTGGATTTGCCTTTGGAGCTAAGAACAACAGGGATATTATAAAAAAACATTACATAATACAAACTGTCAATGTTAATTTCCTACTATATAGATACAAGTTAAATACAAACAATACATCTGAAATCTTTGTAAAAATTTTAACCTACAACACTGTCTCATAAAAATGTGGTAACAATACAATATATATATATGTATATATATATACTTGATACAAAGCATCAGTGCATCATTGTTCCCCACATCATCTAGAAAGGAATGGATTTATTTCTATTCACAAATACAGTTTTTTTATTTGAGTGGTTATTGAACACAACTTAGCTGCATTTTTATCAGGTCTGTGACCTCTCAAACTTTCACCCCACAGTACTTTAGGAGGCAAGAAAAAAACAAAAAACAAAAAAAAAACATATGCAGTCAGGAAAACTGCTGCTGACCCAATCAGAAGCTTTATAGAGCAATAAAATCAGGCTCAGAGAATAGCCTTCTCTGGGTGGAAATCTGAGACAGAAACAGAAACAAAATATTTTGTTTATTGTTGAATCCGGATTTAAAGCCAAATGAGTAACAGCATTTGCAATAAATTTGCAACTTGCTTTTTGTAGCGTTTTTGCATCAAATTCCTATGAATCGTTTTTCTAAAATACATGTATACCTATGAATCTGCAGAGAATAATATGCATATTTATCCAAATTATATTTTAGGTTAGAAATAAAGAAAAGGAGATCAAACTAAACGATAACACAGTGTTTAATCCACACCAAACTGACACCAGGAGAAGTTATGTTAATGTTTTGCTGTTATATTAAATCTGACCCTGTTTCCTTCTTTAACCTGCGAGTTTTAAAACTCTGGAGAACAAAATAACAAGTTATTTAAACCTGAGTTGGCAGAGCTATTTTTGTTTTATAAAATAATAAAGAGATTTTTAACAGGATTTCGATTTCTCTTAACAGTATACAGTAATCTTTAGGTGAAAATGAGTAAAAAGCCTTTGAATTAATTAAACTCCTAATGGAGTAGCATAAGCTTCTATTGATTGATTAAATTTTTTTTAAAATATAAGACCTTTATTTGAATGGAATTTATTACTTGTGGAAGAAACATAGGTAAGAACCTTAAATAATAATAGTGTACCAATTATTTTAAAATCATTTTTACTCTCTTAGTGGGTCAGAGTGTTTAGCATCTTATAACTTCTGTTTTCTTCTGATATAAACGTAATCTCAGGCAAACACTTGTTCCTCTTAGGCAGAACGACAAGAAAGCATGCCATTTAAAGTAATGCAGACAGGTTTTGATTTATATAAAATACTGATATAAATTGGAGTTTGAGTAATTATGAAAGAACTCTTAATTTTATTAAGGTTTAAAGCAGATGAATCCGTAAAGCACATGACCAAGTTATCAACTTGGCTTTACTTACCACGATCATAAAAACAACTGTAAATCTTTTGAGATTATGCTACATAAGTGAAAGATTACCTTAATTTAAGATCTTTTTAAACATTTAGGAAAGGTATTCTAAAGCTGTAATATACTCCATTCTGTGTTTAACGTGTTTTAATGCTTGACTGTATGATCTGGTTGAACTGTAAAAGTGCCTTGAGATGACTTGTGTTGTGAACTGGCGCTATATAAATAAACTGAATTGAATTGAATTGAATGCTCTACACAGCTCCTTTTATATTCTAGGGTAAAGATAAAATCGATATGGTTTGTTTCACAGTAGATCAGAAAAATACCTGAGGACATTTTTTTTTTAGCTTTTTGACACACCAGTGAAGGTTGGAACAGACCAGCAGCATTAACACAAGCCAACGTGGATAAACAGGAATCAGCAGTCCACATAGATCCACAGGGGGAATGCAGCGGAGCTGAGTCACTTCTGAGTACATAAAGAGGGAATCTCGTTTTCCTCTCCAACCATTACGCAGAGGCGTCACAACAGAACAGAACAAAGCCGGGGGGCCTTGGCGCTTCCGCTCTCAGATATTCCAAAGAGGTTCAGATGGGAGGTTACACAGGAGGGGTGGAGTAGCGCACCACATAGTTGTAGTCAGGTGGAGGACTGTGACACTCCAGGCTGGCATCCAGAGCTGAGTCGTCCAGACTGAAATCTAGAGGGGGAACAGTGGGCGGAAACCTCTCCTTCTCTGAGTCGTTAAGAGCAGACTCTTTACTCTTACTCACCGCCTTCATCCTGAAAACACAAGAGACCCTTCAGTTAAAGATGGCTGACAAGGGCCATTGCATTAAATAAAAAAAAAGTAGCTCTCAAAAAAGTAGCTCTCTTTTTTTATTATATTTTTCTTAGTTTAAGAAGAGAATTAGATAAAAAAAAATTATATATTTAAGTGAAACCTCTAAACACTAGAAGATGACTCGAAAAAGGAGTTTATATACATGTTGCACTTCTTCTGTAATTTTTAGTTTGGATTTTTATTCGTGGACCTAAGTGAAAGTTGTATTTTAACCATCTGGTACCTTTGCTCACTTTAATCTACATGTTTTGCGTTTTTTCTAAGTACTGCTCCTTAGGGTTCCTTTTCATCTATGTACCTCTTCTGGTAACTCACATCACTTCTTTTACTTCAGATATTTTCAGCTGTTTCTCATCCCAGTGATAACTCTGCCCAGTATTTATTCCTCTATTTTAATAATTCTTTCTAATTTATTCTGTATTCAACTTCCCAGGTCAATTTCCTTATTTTTTTTCTAATTAAACTCGGATTAAGTCTTGTTTCTTGCTCTGGATTTTATAAATACAGTTCTGTCATAAAGTCAACCTTTCTTACTTTAAGGGTAAATAGTCTGTACTTATTTAGTGCTGTTTTTCAAAGCAGGAGACCAAAGCGCTTACACTATATTCAGTCCTTCACATACATTGTAGCCACAGCTGCCCTGGGGCTCGCTGACAGAAGCAATGCAGGTGAAGTGTCTTGCCCAAAAACACTGAAAGGGGTTGGTGGCCTAGTGGTTAGAGCAGTGCACTTGTGCTCTGAGAAGGTTGCAAGTCCCGGTTTGATCTCCACAGCCCTCACACTTAGTCCCTGAGCAAGATTGCTCCCCGGGTGCTGCACAATGGCAGCCCACTGCACCCCAAGGGGAAGGGTTGAATGCAGAAGAGAATTTCTCCACTGTGAGATCAATGATGTTCAATTATCATTAAAGCCAGAGCCAGGGCTTGAACCGACATCCCTTTGGTTGCTGGGTAATCTCCTACTGTACATCCAGCGCCACTGTCACCAACTAATTAATTACTTGTCTAAATTTGAACTTTCTTTCAGAACACAAAGTGAGCTAAAGTAATTCCAATATTATTCTTGATTTTTAGATATATGGGTGTTGTTTTCTAAATCCAAGCAGATTATATCAGGAATATAGCCATAAAACATTAATTAAATAAAGCTTAACTCTTCATTGATTCCCTACCCTAATTGCTTCACTCTGTAAAATGACTGTGATAAACAATAACTTATGATAAATGTACCTTTTCTTCCAAAATATTCAAGGTTCAAACTACATTTTGACCCTAAGAAACATTCTACAGGGTCAATAAAGTATCCAATTAATTTTCTTTTTAATTAAGAGAAATCCATCCATCTTCTGTCGGTTATCCATAAATATCACAGTGGGCTGGTGTCTATCCCCAGCAGTCTATGGGCGAAAGGCGGATTATACCCTGGACAGGTTGCCAGTCCATTGCAGGGCAACTGGAATTAACAATTTTCAAACACAAAAACAAACCAAAGGTCTCCTTTACAGAAATTAATGGCCTTTTGATTTATTCATGGGTAATAAAGAAACTAATTTAGCATAACGTCTCATAATTATAAAGTTTGATGCTGCTTGATCATTAATTGTAATCATTTTGACTTTTGTGATACTCAACTTGGTTAAAGTATTTTTATTTATTTTTTGCACTTTAAAGACTTAATAATACATTTAACAGGAAATGAAAATTGTCTTTAGCAGAACCCTAAATATAAATTAACCTGCAGTAAATGTTTATTGTTTTTGGGTTTGGCTGGAGCAGCACATACCCCTCTTTTTTGCTAACAACTGAACTAGAATCTTTGAAAGAAACAAATTACATTTTATCTTAGTCATAAAAAATAAGTTAAGTTTTCAGTTATTCTCAGCCTTTATAGGTACACAAGAATTGTATTTCTTTTCACAATTATTATTATTCTATTTTAGAAATCATAAGTGTATTAAGAAACTGAAGTTTTGCAATTTTTCAGTCATCCCATTTTAAACTTTTACGGAAAATATCTGACAACTTTACTTTTATGTTGCAGATTTTCATATTTCAAAATGGTAAATAATCAGTAAGGACAGAAAACATTGCTTGCATCCTTAATCTTTTTGTTTAGAAGGTGTTCATCATATTTGCCTGTTTTATACACTTCTGTTTAAATATTATCCTATGTGAGTCATTATCAGCAGAAAAGAGCCTCCCTCTTTTATTTTTCATGTAATTAATCATCCAGTTTTCTTGTTGTTTTTTTTGCTTCATTTCAAGATTATAATTAAACTCAGTCTTATTGTCTTGGTAGGTTGCTACGGTTTCCAGAGCGTCCCTCCTTACAGCAAAGGGTCAGTTCTCAGCAGGAGAAGGACAAACCGCCATACTGGTATTTTTCTCTGATTAATAAACTACAGTTCAAACCACCCACTGATGTTATTTTTGTCAGTATGAATAAGAGAGGTTCATTTCTGGTGAGAAATATAAAGCAGAATGGATACACATGTTTTTTTTTTACTGAGTGCAGATGTTAAAATAACTTAGATTTTGTGAGTTTTCTTGTTTTGTGTTTTTTTTTTTGGCTGAGAGAAGGGAGGTCAGATGAATGCAGAGGCTACTCCTGCAGGGGAGGTCCTTGTAAACCCTCTTAAGTTCAAAGAATGGCAGTGATTGAGTGGCTGCCCAGTGAGAGAGTACTCCCCATGAAACATAGATCATTGTCTCGATACTTGGTCTAAGTTTTTGTGCCAGGCTGAGGACTTGATTGGACAGGCAGGCCTGTAATGAACTCTCAGTGTTTCGTTTTCAGATCTAAAGGACACTCTAAGCATAGGGCTCTGGTGTTTGGTGAGCTGTTAGGGAATTTCAAAGCCTCGGAGGTTGTCTTCAGCTTTTTCCCATATGTTGCTCCAATCAACATCTGCTTACAAGTAAAATCTTAGTCATTGCTGTTGCTTCATTCAGGTTGAAGCTCATTTTTCCTCTTTGTCTCAACAGGATAATGTGTCATTATTGGATTTTCAAGTAAAACATATCTTAAAGTAATCTAAAATGCACCAAGATTTGGGGATTAAAACTGCATGATTGTTGTTTCAGATGTTATAGCAAAAATGGCCACTCTGTTAGTTCTCTCTTTATTTGGCACTTTTGACTCCTACACAGTTGCTTTAGACAAAAGTGTGATGCATTTGTATGACAGTTATAGCGTCTACATTCCATCCCATTGGGACAGTTGCCAAGCTGGTTATTGTGGTTGCTGTCTGTGTTTGTGTTGGTTAGCTGCTTTTAAAGGGCACTGCGAGGTTGCATCTTACGTACGCCAGGGCCATGATGCTCAGAGGTCGGCCTGCCAGCGATTCAAATCGCATCAGCGTCTTCATGTCGGACGAAAGGTCCATCCCGCTGTCTGATTGACCCTGAGGAGGACAAATATAGAAAGATGACAAATAATTTCCACTGAAATTGTTACAAAACAACTTCCAAATATGTTCCTAGGATTAAAATTCACCTTTTTTATATCTACTTATGGTCTGTTGCATTATAAAGCTGCTAAAAATCTATGGAGGACAGTGTAGCTGTAATTACCTGTCTGTGTGTAGTGTAGGTTTATAAAAATATATATATATATTTTCTTTACAGAAAAATCACTTTATTGGAGACATCTTTTGTTTTCTTATCCCTCACTTTTAGGATCAATTATAAGAACCACACAGAAACAAAGCAGCTAAAGTCTGAAATAAAAAAACCCTGAAAACTTTCCACCATTTCTTCAGTTTGAATATAAGTAACAATATTAATAGGAACAAGTTTATATTAAAGTTACAGAGCATAATTTAAGTATCTTACCTCTTGGTTTTCATTTTTCCCATTCTCCATGGTGATCTCATCAAATGTTTTCACACTAGCAGGACGTATCTTTATGTTCCTTGGAACGAGAAGCAGAAATATTCAACTTTAAGACTTTGTTCTGGTTTGATTTAAGTGTCAAGTTCAGCAACAGAACTGCGGGAACCTAATCATTTACATGAGAAATCTTCAGCATCCATGACACTGTACTTTGATAACACACACTGTTTGCTTTGTATTTCAACACTTAGAAGTTTAAACAGAAGCTCCGTTTTTGCTTTTGGCCTGACTGGCATTACTGCCTTTCAGCGCCTGCTCAATAAACACTCTTGGAGGAGCTGTAAAAACCCAAGAGCTCAACAAATATTGTTATAAGTGGACTTAAATCTTGACGCCAGCGCTGTGTTTTTTTTAGGATGGGTGGGTGGGGGGATGTGGGGGATTCCTGGCGGGAGCAACAGTGGCAAAGGCTCAGGAGCTGCAAATCTGTACATTTCTTATCAGGTCCTCATTGTGTTAGTCATAGCTAAACATCTTTTCTAAACTACGTGGGAGCATAACGGAAACATTAGGTGCTTTTAGATATTTTTCACCACAAAAAAAAAGGCAAATAATCTTTGCTTGTGTTTAAAAGTGTGAGAGCTGGTTGATGTGTTTGTGTTTTAGCAGGTTCCTGAAGAGAGCAGCGGTGCAAGCCAGGAAAACAAAGCCTGCACAGCCAGACATGTAGCTCTGTGCAGCTGGACACACACACACAGCTGCTTGTGCATGAATTTGGTGAATAAGCAAAAACGTAAGACAAATAAAAAATGTACAACATGTTAGAGACGGATCAGTCACAGAAGATCCCCAGGGAGGAATAAAGGTCAACGTGAAACATTTTAAGATAAAGTCTTCCGATTGGAGATTTTATTTTTCAACCGAGTACAAATTTTTGTGCTATTTCTAAAGCTGGGACAAGCAGTTGTGTCAATGAGTGGGACAAGTGTTTTGGGTTCATTTTCCTGTAAAGTAGCCAATCTAGGTTCTCACCAATTGCCTCCTGAGTCACGATGGGAGATGGGCCGTGAAGACGTCTCCTCAGTCTCCTCGGTCTGCTCTCTCACCTTCGCCAGCAGGGCTGTGTTGATGGGTATGTAGTGTTTTCCCTCCTAAATCAACACAAGAGGTAGATTTATGGCTGGTGCTGTGTGTGCTGTGCAAACAAAAACATTCAAGGTTGGTGGCGACAAGCCAAACTAACGGGGGTCATGCTTATTAAATTCAAAACCATTTAATATGGAGTTTGAGCAGCGCTGTTCATCACCAGGCCCTTTTCTGTTTTTTCACATCATGCAGGGAGAGAAATTAAATTCCTGTATCTTTGCAACACCTTGCTTGAAATGTGACAATATATCCTGCAACAAAAATGTTTAAAAAACTGAAAAGTGGAAGGAAAATAATGCATAAAATCAACACCTTCCAGGTTAATGGGTTGGTTTTACCTACTCAGACCATTTTAAAGAGCCTCAGCAGATCTTGGTTTTCAACTCTTGCAATAGATTCTCAGCTGGATTGAGATCTGGACATTGACAGAGCCAGTACACCATTTGAATGTGCTTTAATCTGAGCCACTGCAGCTCTATGTGAACCTCTACCCCATGCTCCTGTATATACTTTGAAATCAGCTTTATAAAGTCCAGTTGTGTCAAACTTTTTCTGTGTTCATATCTTCAAATTTTGGGATATTGTTTTGTTAACTAACTCTCTCATTTTTACTTTTGGTGCTCTCCTTGGTTTTCATAATGCAGTTTGTTGCTTCTTTTGAATTTCATTGAAGGGCATTATGATAATGGGCAGTAAATACAAATGCACCCCACACTTTCCAGATGTTCATTTGTGGAAAAAAAACACCTAAAAATAATTGTAGCTATATTTTTCTTAGTTTCTTCAACAACTGTGTTTTTTTATCTGAGATTCTGATAAAACAATGTGCTATAAATTTGCTTCTGGGTGACAAAATGTCAAAAAATGCAATGGTTACAAATACTTCTGTGTCTGTATGTTGTAGACAAGAAGATTTAGAAAAAAAAAAGGGATTTGCACAAGCATTCTTTAAAGCAATGTTATGTAAGCAAACCAAATAGATAATTGTGGTTACATTTCTTACAGGTTAGGGTCATTGAGCATCCCCCTAACAGTAACACAAAGTCTGTAGTCTTAGACACTGATCACTGTCCACACAGACAATTTAGAATGACTTGCATTACGCATTTTTCAGCATGTGATTCTTTTTTATGGGAAGTGCTGCTATGCCATTTCAAAGAATGCTGAGAGTTCCCTTCCTTGTCCTTTACAGCAAGCATCATCTTGTTCTGAATCTACAATCATCAGGTTTTTCCAACACTATGCAGTGCTTGTATCTAGTACTTGTAATCTAGTCAGTAATACAGTGACCACTGATATGTATTATTGGATATGTGTCTCTAGTGTGACACACAGGAGACTGGCTTTGACGGTTTGTCTGAAATATAATGAAAATGTAATAGACATGAAATGTAATTTGTAAAAAAAAAAAGAGAAACAAATAAAGCAATATACAGATTGTTTAAATGAGAAAAATCAAATTATTTTACCTGATTAATTATAGGTTGTTTAATGATGCAATGCAAGGTTTTAATATTCACAGTAAGTTGTTTAATAGCTGAATTTATAAAGAGTTTATATATTAAGAATTTGTTATATTTTTGTAATATATTTGTTATATTTTATAACAAATATGTTTTAAGCTAGTTGTGCAAGATGGACCATGCTAGTGTTTTGATTTTTTTGCCACTAGTGTTTATGTCTGACCTGCTCTGCTATGAACAAATGTTAGCTGAAAGCCTGCCAAAGCATTTTTCTTTTTATCTGGGCTTCAGTCTGGGAAACCTGACACTGCAAGGTTTGTTTATTTAAAAACCAAGCTGGACCAGAGCAGAGCCTTAACTGTGATACAATAATCACGACTAGACATCTTGAGCTATTAAAGCAAGTAGAAAGCATCTTTATAGCATTGTAAACCCATAAATACATTAATGAACAGTTCCAACTCTTCTTATGGATTTATGTTTGGGGGGGAGTATGTGTTTATACATATCATGTCATCAGCAATTTTCTCAGCTTTAATATGAGCCATATTTTATAAAAACTATAATAAAAAAATAAAGGTGCTGCGACCAGTTTTATGACAGCTGGATGTGCACGTCCCATTAAGATGGCATGGTTTTGACTCAATGCATAGCAATGGCGCCTGGCCACACGTCATTAACTGCAGTCCAGTAATACCTATAAATGACAGTGATTTCATTTATACACAGTTAAAACAACTACGAGAATACTTTCAGTTCTATTTTTTCTACATTTCTGCTCAGGAGTTTTTCCTAAAGTTATCGGCACGTCTTTAATGTTGGGCTTTTAATGGTGCACTACAATATAAGCACTCGTTTTGCTATTTGCTTGCAATTTCAGAGATATTATTTGAGCTTTCATCTTATATTATTTCAAGATTTTCTCTAATCGCTGAAGGGATATATACAGACAGAGAGGCCCTAATATACCTCCAAAGAAACATTTGGTCCTGTCTGTTGGGAAGAGTAACAGACAGAGGACACAACGTTTAAGTACATAACGTAACATAATTTCATACCTTTGGTGTAAGGGCCTGTCTAGACAGTAGGTTTAAGCCTGCTTTGCTCAGTCAAAAACCATTATGTATGTGTGTTTAATCAACATCCATTTTAACACCCATTTCAACCATCAGTACCAAACTGACTTACTATAAGGAAGCGCCTTGAGATGACATGTGATGTGCATTGGCGCTATATAAATAAACTGAATTGAATTGTATTACTGTAGGTTGGACTGGCAACCTGTCCAGGATTTACTGACCAGTGGAGGCTAGACTGTGAGCCTCAATGGAAAATAAAAATATTACAAATAAATTCAAGCCTCTGTACCTTATGTCTTAAGTTCCTTGAGATTAGTTTTATTTTTTAAATAGGAGCTATATTAATAAACAGAAAATGATTCTAATCAGTCAGTTTCCCTGTCAACAATTACTCCAACCTGAAATTTTTTTTTCTGAATTATACCATGTCCAGCTGGCTTATTATTTGTTATTACTGTGTTTTACACCTTGTTTTTACTCAATTTATCAGTATGTTTGCAATGACAGAGGAGGTAAGATACTGTGCATGTGCACAGGAGGGAATAAACAAGGAAGCAGCTTACCACAGCTAAACCAGTAAGCACCTCCCTGCGAAGTGTGAAAATAATGAAGAAAGGTCCAATATACAGTGAGAAAAACACACAAAAATATTTGACTCCTAAAAGGATAAGACTCAAACTTACTTATACAGTGAGTTTTTTAAGCGTCAAAAAGCGTCCAAGTTGGATGCTAGTGTACTTTGAAGTCAGACACTCTAGATGCTGCAAAAGTTTAAACAGTGTTATAAATGGATAGATACGTGGATAGATTGATTGCTTGGTTCCTGCCTTAATGATATGTCATTTTTTGCGTTTGTTAAAATGGAAATTTTCTTTTCCCTTCATGTTCTGATAGGATGCTCAGGGGAAGATTGACTAGAACTCGGATTTGTCGTGGATGGGTTTCAGTTTATTTAATCAATGTCCATTGGTCTTTGAAAACGCTGACCTGTCAATTGACTGCGATGCATTGCAGGACAGTCGGGCTCTATTAAGTAGCTGCCTCAACTGTAGCCATCCGGCTTTCTGATAGTTCTGCAGTACTACAGTAGACAGTGGCATATTTCTTTATGCCTGTTTATTGCACCCACTATTTGATTTAAGCTAAAAAAAAAATAAGACTCAAAACACCACCAGGATGGATATAAGAGTTTATATCCGTATTTCATTATGATCAAATGGCTTTTGGACTTTTTGCTATAGGCATATAACGTGACTGTACACCTTTAAAGTTGAAGTGGATATGACCTACAGGCCGATGACTGAACATAAACTTCTAAATAACCGTTAATTCACTCAGTTGGACTACATGAGCTTGAAGCTCAGACTAGTACACATAGTGGTTTGTTTAGAGTACTGTACCTGTTGTACGCTGGCCTGAAGCAGGTCTCCAAGCCTCTCCACCAGATCAATGAAGGTCGGTCGCTGCTGTGGCTCTCCCTGCCAGCAGTCCAGCATGGTTTGATATCTAAAAGGAGAGGAGAAACGTCTGAGCACAAAGTTCAACCTTTCAGCACACTGAACAGATTCTCCTGAAGGAATCAAGCCTGGGACTGTGTGTTTGGACTGATGCAAAGTGGTATGTAACACTTTTAGGAAGAGGGAGAAGAACATAAGGGTTTTGGTGGTCCTTTTATTCCTCTACAGAAACAAGTGTACAGGTTCTGAGCTTCTGGGCTGTGTCTCAAGCAGTGGCGGATCTAGGGGGGCTACAGCCCTGGATGGATCTACTTGGGCTACAGCCCTGGATGTTTCCCCAAGATGTTAAACATCAAGAGAATGCTCTTTTTTCAACTTCTGTCACTTTAGCCTGACAGAAATAAAAGTCAGTCACCAAACAGTTTTCCAACACGTAGTGTGTATTATAACTTTTCATTGGTGACATAAGACGATGGAAACTGGCTGATTGCAGGCCACAAAAATTAAGAGTTCCTAATAAGAAGAGAGAGTAGACTTTCTGGAATCCCGTTCCAATGTAAAATATGACAGATTACTGGATTAAGGACATTTCTAGTATATGATGTGCTAGTATATGATGCGGTTATGCACACATAACCGTTTTCGAGGAATTTGGAAACAGATGCTCTTTATTTCCCAGAGATTTGGGAGGAGGAGAGGAGAGAATGGATATTTCAGCTGCCTGAAATAATCAGTTCACCCTCCATAACATGGGAAGAAATTAATTCCCCTGAAAGTCTTTAATTGTCTTTATTCCTCTCTTCATCATCCTCTTTATTTTCTGTTTAAATGTTTATCTATCAATTTACAAATATTCCAAAAAAAGTTCAAAACCAAAACCACTGGAATTTGTTTTCCAAGCTTGAAGATGTTTTGCTTTCCATTGAGAGAGATTTCTCAATTCAAAATGTCTGGAGCAATGCTACAGCAGACATTTTGAATTAAAAATTGAAAATACATTTCATAAAGATCATCAAACAAGAGTCATATTTATTTTAACTATTTTTTATTTCAAACTATAAAATAATAAATGTTTCAAACATAATGACAGATTCAAAAATTTTTTTCTATTTTTTCTATGTTTTTTTTTTTTGGGGTGGGGGTGGGGGGAGGAATATATCAGGTAGCTAAAATATTTTATTTCCCTCTCATAACTTTGCCAAATAATGATCAAACAGCCCTAAAGCCACAGAGTTTGTTATTGAAGTGAGGAATAAACACAGTTAAAAACTTGCAGGTAAATGAATTTCTTCCCATGTTATGTAGGGGGAATTTTTATGTGTGATAGCATGTAGTATAAGGCCCTGATCTCCTAGAATCCTAGATCCTCCCCTGGTCTCAAGGCATTCAGCTGCTACCAGCTCTCTGCTGAGCTGTCAGCATCTCTAACCATGTGAGGAGCTTTGAACCTTTATGCCTTGACCTCCTTTGTTTAGTGGAGGATAATAAACATCGCTCCACTGCTGCCTGTCTCAGTTACATGCACTGCCTGCCTCTGACTGCCATTCATCTGTGACAACTAGTAACATACAGTGCCTTGCAAAAGTATTTGAGCCTGTTAAGCATTTTCCTATTTTATGGAAATATAACACAAATCTCAGGGTATTATATTGAGATTTAATGCAGCTTCTTACAGTCTTCCTTCAGGGTTGCCTTGTATTTAGCTTTATCTTTTTCCAATCAGACCTGTTTTTTGTTTTTTTTCCAATTCTCCCAGTATGATAATTCCACTGCAAAGCGTTATCTCAACACAGCATTTGAAATACAGGGCAAAATGTTTTACTAATTATCTCTAACAAACTGCTGAAGTCTTTCTGGGATATCTGTGTTTGTACAAACATTAAATTAAACAATAATAGCGTATATGTCACAAATGAAGGTAATCAGTTGCACTGGATGGTACCCATTAGGGTTTAAAAACTAATGTGCGGCACACATTTCAAATTTCTATTTAGAAGAAAATCTTGAAAACCTTGATTTTACTGCTACATCATAATTATTGTAAAGAATATTTTTATTAAATCTGAGAAGTTCTGGTTTAATTATTAACCCCTTAAATATTGAATTTTCTCAGGTTTTAACCGGCTCATCCAGATAGCACCCCTCCTGGATGAGATGGTACATGTCTTATTGAGCAGGAAGTACACACAATGTATCAGAACACAGTTTAAATCACACTTCCTTTCTGCTCCTTAATGAGAATGACTAACACAGCCCTGCATGTTGGTGATTCTTTTGAACACAGAGTTGTTTTTTGTAAAGGAAAGACTAGGGATGTGATGGGAAATGAGCATCCTTTTATTGTGCACCCACTCTTTCCAAAGCATCCGCCGCATTCCTCTCTGATGGATCATAACATCACCACAGTCTGGAGGAATTTATGCCGACAGAGGCTCAAATTAATTAAAAACTCTTCTAGTGTTGTGCGTTTTTAAACATTCCTCTATTCTCAAATTGGTATGAAACGCTTCATGGTCTCCAGACCTGATTTAACCCCCACAATTCAGCACAATGAATTCCATTGCACCAGTGTGCACCCTGTTTGACCTGATTACTAGGTTTATCAACACTTTAGATTAAAAGCAGACAAAATTCTTGTCAATAATCTTCAAATTTGGGTTTCATTTCCCATTTACATATTCAAATCATTTCTCTTGTGAAGCTGATAAATAATTTTGTTCTAGGAAAAGAAAATTATAATGCACTCTACATAACTAGAGGTTAAATTAAAAGCAGACGCAATATGCACAGACATCATCCTAAGGCTGCAAAAAAAACAAAACAACATCACACATTGCTGACTGACAGCAGCGTTACCAAAGAAGAGGACCATGCTCTTCAACATATATTCATTTCAAGTCCCCCAACTTCTGCTTATAAAAGAAACTTGGTTGAACTTGTGCACGTGGCCATCTGATGCTCAATTTCACGTGTGTCACTGCTATTCAGAAAGAATTCCAAAAGCCCAGAGCCTGCATGGGCAACCAGTAGCTAAAGTTTCCTGTCCAACATTAAGAGCCGACTCTTACAGGCGTCACAGGCAAAAAGCTGCTGGTAAACTGGAGAAATTAGACCCTGTTCAAATATAGGTTGCTGTGGCTGCTGCTGTAAATATAGTCATGTTTAGCAGGAGGTATGAGTCGGATGATTAATTATCCACTAATTTGCTTATGTTTTACTTGGCTCTTGTAAAAGTATTGACATACAATAAGCTATGAATTAATGAGAGCCTCAATCTTCCTAGTATTTCAGATCAGTTCCCAGTATTTCAGGTAATATTCTACCCAATAATATTTTAGTTTGGATGGAGAGCATCTGAGACTGTAGGAAATTGATGTGTTTTGATGTAAATTAAGTTGTAGCTCCGGTTGACGGTTTCCTGTTGGATGGTAAAACTCTATTTCATGCTTTTCCAAAATGTTCCCGTCTTCATCATGATCCACATTATGATTCTGCCACCACTATGTTTAATTTGATACTATTCTAGGTGATGTCTTTCTGTAGATTTCCACCACACATATGTGTTTGTAGGCCAAAATGTTTGGCTACTGTAGGTCTTATCTGACCAACAATTTTTCTTTAACTTGTTTGCTGTACCCTCTGCGTGGCTTTAGGGAAAACTGCAAACATAATTTCAGATGGTTTTCCATAAACAATGGCTCTCTTTTTTAATAAAGACTGGATTCCATTAAGGTATATTAGAGTGAAAAAACTGAGTACAAAATGCAATTCATTAATTTTTTTTCAAACACATCTTTCTCCTTTCACATCCCATGTCTTCCTTAGGATTAGTTTTTCACCTAAAATCCCAGTATACATTAAAATGTGTTACTGTTATCTGAAAAATAACTTATTTAATGCCTTTCAATTGTTGCTGTTTATTAAAATTGTAACTCAATGTCTATTTAAAAGCCCCCTAAAGACTTACAGCATGTCTTAAACTTCCTTTTTTCCTGTTGTACTGAAGAAAAGTGAAGAGAAAATTCTCACATTTCAGAAGGAGCGTAATCTGGTGCTCTCATCCGGGTCCCTTCCTTCAGCCTGCAGCAGAATTCCTCATCAATCTGGACGCCAGGATATGGAGAGGCACCTGGGGGGGAGGAAAAAAAAGCAGGACGTCTGTATTACATTTAGCATACAGCATTTGTTTTCCTTTAAAAAGAATAATTTACAGAAATACATGAATGGGATATAGTGAGTGGCTGAATGGCGTAGTTTTAATAATAATAATGTGGCTTGACATCAAACAGAAAATGTAAGCATGAGTTTAGAAAATGCATGATTAACTACTGATCGGCTGAGAGCTATTTTAAGATAAAGGACTTGTGATCAGAAACAGTTGCATGACGTAGCTGTGGCTTTTTACATACAGCAAAAGAACAGAGCTGTTATTCTCATTCAGCCTGCGCCATAAATCCATCTGTTTTATCACTCAACCAGCTCGAAGGGGGGGACGTCTGCTGAATTTATTTACTTTTTATCCCCAATGTGGGAAATAAGAGTTCGAACCCAAAGCCGCCATGAGAAAACATGACATATAAAATCTAATATTTCATGATAAACTGAAATATCAGATTTAATTTTTATTTGTTTAAATCCTCCATTAATCATTTTTAGTGTCTCTCCAAAATATGTTTCAGTTCCAAGACTTACTGTTCACATGGATCAAAACTCCAGCAGCAGCTTAAAAGGGCTTAAGTAGGTGAAGGTTGATGGGAGAATTGAAGGTTGGGGGAGAGTTGGCCTAGTGGTTAGAGCAGTGGGCTCATGCTCTAAGAAGGTTGCAACTACCTGGTTCAAT
Organism: Cyprinodon variegatus; assembly: GCF_000732505.1. Taxonomy (NCBI): domain Eukaryota; kingdom Metazoa; phylum Chordata; class Actinopteri; order Cyprinodontiformes; family Cyprinodontidae; genus Cyprinodon; species Cyprinodon variegatus. The sequence continues at coordinate 543,056 of NW_015150838.1, forward strand.
CCCCACAACCTGCACCCTGGGTCCCTGAGCAAGACCCTTAACCCCGCACTGCTCCCTGGGTGCTGCACAATGGCTCCCCAAGCGGATGGCTTCAATGCAGAGGTAAATTTCTCCAGTGTGAGATCAGTAAAGTTAAATTATTATTAAAATAGCCACAAAAAAAAAACTGCCATCAACTACTTGCACACTGGAAAAATGATCTAGAAATAAGTAAAATTTTCTTAAATTAAGTGTATTTACCCTTAATTTGAGTAGGTAAATGAGATAGTTTATTCAATGGAATGAGTATTTTTACTAGATAATTACATAATTACTAGATAATTCGATAACATGCACTTGAAATAAGACAATGCAAATGTGTTTTATTATTTCAAATCTAAATTGTCTTGTTCCATTGGCAAAGTGTCTATTTTATTACCTCAATTAAAAAACAAATTCACTTATTTTAAGAAAAAAAAGGACTTATCTAGATTTTGATGTTTTGCACTCAAGCAGTGGAGGATCTAGGGGGCAGCTACACAACTTTTTGTTTTTTTATCCGAATAAATGAAAAGGAATTTATTTCAGACAATTTTTACAAACAATAATAAATCAACTTAAAAAATACTCAGAAAAAGAGACTGGATCGTTCTAAACAGACCTTAGCAAAAAATTAAATATAAAACTGGTGTTAAAAAAAGAAAAACTAGTGTAACTATTTTTACACTGATATATATCTTTGGATGAAAAAAGATAACATTTTTAAGAATTGTAGTCAATAAGGTGGAAATATGTTGAGGCAAAAATATTTGATGGTTTCTGTCCAGTAAGTGCAGAAAGGGTTGGATCTTGGGATAGTGAATTCGACATGGCCGCCATTACATCCCAGCTATTATTTTTTTTGGAAGTGCTGCCAGTAAAAAAAAAATATATATTTTTTCTCGCCTCACTGTCACAAATGTAATTATGTAGGGCTCTGTGGTGCTATGGGGTTCTTCTGCAGGCCCTGGAAACCTTATTTTGATGCATAAAAAAAATGGGATGGAAAAAACAGAAAATTTTAAATATTAAATCTAGGTACCTAGAGGTGAAAAAGATAAGACCATTAGAAAAAACCTGCAGCTCTGAACCATCTTCAGAGAATTTGGGTCAAGAAAAAGTCATACTTTGAAATATAATTTAGGAATTACTGTATCTTTGGTAAAAGAGGAACAGCAAGGCTGGCAATAACTGTGTTTCTAATGATGGGTTACAAAATATTTTATTCTGACAATGGGAGTTTTTCTCCATATAATTTAATAGATTCCAATAAATGTTGTTTTTATATTTTTTCTCTACCACAGGTAACAATATCTTTCAGAAACCCCTTCTTTTATGATGCTTTGCTTTTACTCTTTGTTTCTTGATTTATGCTTTTAGGGCCCAGCGTACAGCACCCAGCTGTAAAAGTGTCACTGTGTGTCCTTTCTCCTACAGTTTAACAGTAGTAGGTGACGAAAGCATTGCTTTTGTCCTCTTATGTTCTCGTTGTGACTCTTAACCATGCAGTATTTCATGTAAACTCGTGGCGTAGCAATGTGTTGGGATCTGAGAGGCACAGTGGAGTCCTACAGCGACATCCAACCGCTGCCTCAAAGGCCGCAGTGTTTGCACAGCAGGGATGCACTTTTACGTCGGTTGCTGTGGGTTTACTCTGCCAGCTGGCATGAAACAGATAACATATACAGAAGAGGTAGATTTAATGTCCCATGCCTGGCCTCATGTTGATGAGCTAACACAAGTGCTAATGTTTTGTAGAACGGCAGGAAAAAAAATAGAAAAAAGTTTTCTAAGACTGACTATGTAGTTCCAGACTGTTTGTCTTGTAGAAGACAGTTATTACTCTGTGCTTTTGCAAAGGCTGTTTAAACCAGTCCTTAAAAAAATCATTTTGTGTTTCAAAATTCAGAAAAAAACGGAAAAACTCTCATTTATATTTTATTTCCCAACAGAATTTATTCAATTTTCCAGTAAAACAATAACTCACATATTGTATCAGATATTTTTTTTTTAAAGAGAAGAAAACACATTAAGATACCTAAATGTTTTTTTTCATCCACGTCATATTGCACTTGTCCCTTAGCAGAAGTTGACTTGAAACTTGATTTAACACTTTATTTCTCCTCCGTTCTTCAGCTAACTGGGATCAAGGCAGGATTTGTTGCTTTTTAAGATATTTTTTTCATGATCTTGGCACTGATGACTGGCTTAATTACTCATTCCAATCACCTGCCTAACTCTGCACGGTTTCTAATCACTGCTCATCTCATCCACCTGCTCCTGCCTCTATTTTACATGCTTGCATCAAGTCATCAGGGCCAGATTATTCTTGTTCTCTCTACCCACTGGTCAGAGTGTTTTTAGAGTTCCTTGGCGTTTCTGATTTCCTGATCCTGACCTGTTCTGCCTCTCAACCACTGAACCTGCCTGTTCTCCTCTTAATGGTTTGCTTGACCTGTCTTCAGACTCCTGCTTGTTCTCTGGGGCTGCAGAATCTAGGACACTCCAGGCAGCACCCGCTGCATCTTGTTGGCAGCCCACCGGATGGTTCCTACCTTGTTTTTTTACGCATTAACTGAACATATAAACCTGTTCCTGCCTCGGACGCCCTAGCTGCTGCTACTGCAGATCCACAGTCCACCAGTATTTTAATAAATGCTTTTGTTGGCTTGAATACTAAGTCCCACTGTTCTGAGTCATGACATTTTAAGCCGATATCATTTTGTCCAAAAAATTATAACAGTCAGGAAGTAATCATGCCTTGGCAGGGCTAATGACACCGAACTCAGCTTTCCAAAAGGTAGATTAACTAAACATAATTTAGAGCTTGGTGCGGGTTGGTGATACTCACCTAGAGAGAAGATCTCCCACATCAGGACACCAAAGGACCAGACGTCGCTCATTGTCGTGTAGATCTTATCGAATATGGCTTCAGGAGCCATCCACTTTAAAGGCAGTCTGGCCTGTGAATGATCAACACCATTTAATGCTTTCTTCCATTTTTACATCTCCTTTATCAATCCTCAAACCACACAGCGATTTTTAACAGTAAAGTAAAAAGGTTTTTATGCTGAAATTGAATAAAAAGATCAACTTTATTTTATCCGTCAGCTCTCCTGTGGCCTACTCTGAAGCTTTAAATATCAAACAGCAATGTAAATAACTGAGTAATTACATCAAGAGGAGTTGAGAAACTTACGTCTCCTTTGCGCACATAATCCGGGTCCTTATAAATGTCTCTGGCGAGCCCAAAGTCACAAATCTTCACCACATTGTTCTCGGACAGTAAGATATTCCGAGCAGCCAGATCCCGATGAATGCACTGATGGAAGACGGGAAAACATTCACTCAGATGCACAGAAACATTTCTATTAAAAAAACAAGCATGCTACCCCTCTCAGACACTAAACTGGCATGCAAACAATGGAGCAGGAGAAACATGTGGTCAAGAGATCAGTAAGAGTAAGACAGGAATTTAATTTTTTTTCTTTCTTTTGCTTAAGGTATTTTTTACAACAATAGCTCTATTCTCTAATCAGTCTCATCCGCTCCCCCTCAAAACTATGAATGGGATCTAACTATTGGATCAAAGCTGACATCCTTTACAAACCACAGGGGAGATATTATCTTACAAACACAACTAAAAGCGGATTTAAACAGAGGTGACATGCTCTCGCTGAGGTTGCTTTCAATGACTTTCATCACATTTATAAGGATTTTATGTAAGCGGCAGATTTCCATACACCCCTTAAAAGAGTGATCCAGTTTTATCATAACCTGGAGTGATGCATGCATTTGTATTTCACCCTCAGTCTTTACTTTGTTCAACTACATTTTATCAAATTACTACAGCAGGTCTACTTGAGTATGTCCCTACATGCTTTTCAAAATAGCTCAGGATCGGTCAGATGTAAGGAAGCCATTGGTGGACAGCAATTTTTCATTCTTACTAAAGTTTCGCAACTGGTTTGAGATCTACTCTCTTAAAAAACAGCATTCCCACAGCATGATGATGCCACTACCAGCTGTCAGTGTGGGAACATTGTACTCTCAGGGTGTTGTGCAATATTCTGTTTTGATTTTGTTTTTGGTAAAGAGTGACAGGGTAAAATCTATGCACAGTTTAAAAAATATAATTCCAGATCACAATCATGCTCCAAAATGTGTTGGTTTGTCACATTAGCAATATTATATTTGCACCTGAGATATAAAAGATGTTGCCTGTGGCTTTAACTACAGAATTGTCTCTTTGCAGAAGGGAATACCTTGCGTGAAGCCAAGAACTCCATGCCTTTTGCAACTTGAAAACTGTAGCAGATAAGATCCTCCAGGGTCAGAACTCTCTTGTATAAATCTTCAGGTTCTGTAAAATAAAAGCACAAAAAGTTATTTTTTCTCTCTGAGCGGAATTTTTCATCAATTTAAAGAAACACATCTTATCTAATCTTCTCATTTTTCAAAGCCATCTGTGAGGACAGCTTCCTTCACCTGTCAGATAAATAAGATATGATAAAACCTAAGGGGTTCCCATGAGAGCAGCCTGCAAATGTAAAGACGAGTCAACCTAACGTGATGTCCTGTTTCCGCCTACACATTCTGACTTTAAAACATCCGTTAAGAGTGAGAGATCAAAACTGCTTCTTTCTGTGTTTTCAAAAGGATGTCAGGTGAAGCGTGTGGTAATGAGCCTCGTTTGTTGAGTAGCTTCTCAGGAGTCCTTCCTTTGCTCCACCTGAGTAAACAGCTAATCAAATCTGAAATAACACTTGGGATATAAAAAAGCCTGACATGCTGAGCTGAGCGCCAGAGAGCAGAGCTCAACTCCGGTCAGGACAGGAAACAAACAAATGCCTCCCCAGACACAGTGGGGTGACAGCGGCTCCTGCTGCAACGATTGTACTGCCGAACAGGAGGAGGAAACCTCCCATCAGGCCTAAAAACAATCTGCTGGGAGATTTCGTTCCTGAGGAGGAGGGTGGGAGAGGGAAGACGGGGGCTGTAGGGAAGGAAGACGGGCTGGGCCTTTTACCTTCTTCCTCTTCCTCCGAGTCGCAGTAGCTCTTCTCTTCATTAAAGCCAGAGCTTGCAGAGCTTCCGGTGCTGGCCACGCTCTCCAGGCGCCGCTTCATCAGCTCACTCAGCTCGCAGCCCAGCCCTGCAGACACCACCTTACCATCCTGGCTCTGACAGAGGACATCAACATTAACAAGAGGCTGAAAAGCTGCTCCTGTCATGCATGGAGACTTTTTTCCAACACAGTCACACTCATGAAGCCGCTCACCTTGTAAACAAGAAAGTCGTCTCTCTTGCTCCTCAAATAGTTGGACAAGTTGCCATATTTGCAGAATTCCACAATCATCATCAAAGGTCCTGTTTAAGAAAATGAAGTTGTCGTGATTATGAATAGCTCAACTCCCACCCTTCAGAGACCCTTCTATTGTCAACCTTAATGTGATTTTGTTATAAATCTGCTCCTTTTTAAACATGTTGCCCAACTCAAGCTCACCTCCAGGTTTAGTGCAGGCTCCCAGCAGGTTGACAACATTAAGGTGATTCCCAATATGGATCAGAATCTTTAACTCCGACATCAGAGCTTTACGCTCATTTGATGTAGCACCACCTGCAAAAACAGATCACTTTTTTAAAAATATCCTCATTTTAAAACTAGTTTCCACAGAGGCTGAGTTAACCAGTAACTCTTTTATTTAATACGTTTCTTTTTAAAGTTAAGGAAATTAAAGAAATGTGTTTTACTGAGGAGGAAATTCTGAAACAAAAGAGTATTAGTTTTGAGTAGATTTCCAGCAACACATTTACTGGGACACCTATTATTAGTGATTTGAATGATCCCTCTGTTTTAAACCAACAGTACAGCAAAAAGCGTTCTCTTCTAATGTTTCACAACATGAGAGCAATCAGAGAATTAAATTAAAGAAAATGTATTTATTGATGGATCCTGATCTAAAATAAAAATTAAACCCAGAAAAGAATAGGATAAGCAATGTGCGCTCAGATTAATTATTTGATCGTCATTGTTTTTGAACAAAAACATCATTTTGACAAATACAAATCAAGACTTTCTGGTTGTTGCTTTAACCGAGATCAGATTTATGAGACAAAAGCAGCCGTTGAGTCTGAAGTCATAGAGCTGCTGCTTTCCATTAAACCTGACCTGCGACCACTCTTCCTCTCAGAGTCTGTGATTTATGCCAAGGCGTGATTCACAAAGATAAGACCAGCAGTGATAAGGGTTAGCTGAAAGCCTTGTTATTGATGTTTGCTGAAATATAAACAAATTGTATTCTCTTCCAGGTCTGCAGGTTAATTCTTACATTTTAACAAAAGAGAAAAAAAGAACACCAAATATGAACGAAAGGTATGAGGAAAGTCAATTTATTTGCTTGTTTTTTGTTTGTCTTTTCACTTTGAGGCAGTTATAATAACCGACTGTTCCCACTGCTAGGAACTGCAGTAAAAAACATTCCTTCTAAAACCATAATATAAAGAAATACATGAACATTTCTGCTTACATTTCATGTACTTTTGAACTTTTCCTCACCTGCAGATGAGAAAACTTCAGCACAAGTGGTCTGGTGAAAGCTTACTCAATCTCTTCATTAGTTGCAGGGTTAGAGGTCTTTAGCCTTTACCTCTACAGCCCTTTGTAACAAACACATGTCTAATTCTTTTCCTTTGAACCATAAAACCACATAAATATCAGTTGCACGTGTGCTTTGTGTGCACAGGAAGCACAACTCCTTGCAACAGCGATACATCAGTTGCGCTCCATACACAACCCATGTCATTGGTCATTTAAGTTTACTGCTAATTGTTTCTAAGGTGTTTTAATGTCCCTCCTACCTTTCAGCATTTTTACTGCAACAGTCTTGCAGGTTGAGAGCTTGTCAATCCCAAAAGCAGAGGCCTCCACCACTTTTCCAAAAGCTCCATGGCCAAGAGTTTTACCTAAAAAAAAAAAAATTCATCAAACATGTTAAATAAAATGAGCTAACTCGGATTCCATGGGGATACTTTGGTAAACATAGAAAGAACGGGTGTAGAAAACCAACTAAGGTTGTTGTATTCTGGTGTTTAGACTTTAATTTATTGTGCACTTGAGCTGGGGTGACACTGTAGGTCAGCTTGAAATGACTCCACAGCTGCAGAGAGATGAGACACCACTGCTATGCATCTTAATGAACAACTTTTACAATTAGCTTTTAACCCTTCATCATTTATCTCCTTGGCAGATCATTTTAAACAAATCTTAGAAGTTAGAATAAATAAAAAAACAAACTGGCTTGAGTACTCAACTGGATTTATTAAGTGCTGCTGTAAATGCAGCCTTTTATTCAGTTTTAGCCCTTCATTTTCTAACGTTCTTCTTAACTCCAGCAGACTTATCAGATTTCTTCAGCTGAGCCCATGCAGGTTCTGTCAGTATTAGCTCTAGTAACTCTTCACTCATGAAGTGCTTATTTGTTGGTTTGGATAACTGGCTCACTGCAGAACTGGGAAATAAAATCACTCTTTGGCTTTAGTGTTCTAGTAGACGAATGCAGGATTTAGGAAGTAATTATCCTAACTCGTATTTATTTAAGCAAGTTACACTCTTTTTGCACAATTTTGACTCTCCGACAATCAGTTGACATGTAACCAGTATTGTGCACATGCATGGGATAAGAGGAAAAGCACTATAGTATGCTGGTACGACTGTATAGGTATTTTGTTTAGAAGCGTAAGAAAGTAATAAACGATCTAAAATTCTTAGCACATAATAAACAAGTAATTTTAAGTGGATCATCTTATCTTAGATGGCTGACTGTGAGTCCCTTTTTATTTCCAGAGTCAATTGTTTAACAATGTATGTATTCCATATTGTTTTAGTTTGGAAAATATGATAAATGCATGACTGTAAATGCTTAATGTATCAGTTACACTACAAAAAAAATAAAAGGGTGAGCAATACATTTTTTGTGTGATTAGAAGGCTCTCCTAGGTCCATTTTTTAAGATATGGAATTTTCTGCCTATAATTACCTAATTCCAAAAAAACAAAAACAAAACATATGGCAGTTCATATATGCAACTAAGGTTTTGCAATCATTAAGTGCAGCTCACCAAGACACAGGCGGTCACGGGGAAACTCCCATTTGCTGCTGTCATACTGAAGGAGTTCGTTCTGCTCATCGATGGGGTACTCGTCAGGATCTATGATGATAGATGGTCCCATCTTATAGTGCGCTGGCTGCTAAAGGAGCAACAGAAGTTTATATTAGACCTTTAGTTAACTTTCACATCCTAGGTTTCATTTTGAGTGATTGAAAAATGCTGAGATTGATGCTTTCTACATTACTCAGCAGAGCCTTACATAGAAAGCCTGAATATTTTATCATTCACAGTAACCGTATTTCCCAACAGGCATGAGTTAGTCTGTCTTTGAGCCAAACTTGTTGACACTAAGAAGTAGCGCCCAGTTTTACAGAAATCAAGTAGCTCAGATCTTACCTTCCTGAGCTTTCGGATGAAGAGGATGAGCATAATCCAGAGGAACGTGGCAGCAGCTCCAGTGGACACCAAAATTATGACCTCAATGTTTGACTTGCTTTCATCTCCTAGAAAGAGAAGAGCTGTTGTCAGCTGCCGGAATGCTTTAGCGTAAAATCGGTGCATGCTTTTTGTTCTTGAACTCGTTTGTTGCCGTGGTTTGTTGACAGAACATTTATGGAGAATTTACCCTCAAAACCTAAACTGTCTGTTGAAAATTTACAAATAGAAATCACTGTTTTAGCCTGAAGTCAAGGGGGCTTTCATGTCTCCACATTCCTTCGATGGAATCGCATTTTTGTGTGGGACAAACACACCGCATTTCTTCCAGAGTTGTTTCTTCCTAACATTTTTCTTTAAGCCATTCATGTAATCACTAAAAGTTTATTTTCCAGTTTCCGACTAACATTCAAACAGCAAGGACAACTATAAATCTTGGTTTAAAAGAAAAAAAAAAAGTAAAAAAAATGACCAGAATATTTCAATCCCTTACCGTGCATCAGAAGAAATACTCGTTCCTGCATTTTGTTAACAATACAACCAGAAAATGTGACGTACATAATTGGGATCTTTTCAAAGAGACCAACACAAAGTTGTATGTTAGTGGAAAGTGGAACGCTTATCTTCAATAGCTTTGATCTTCTGCTTACTTAGCTCAAGCTAAGTCAAACTGGATGATTAACACCTGTGAACAACTATGATCATCTTGTCAAAGACTCTCCACAGGATTTATAACTAAACTTTGACTAGGCCATTCTAATGCAGGACAATGCTTTCACCTAAACCATTCCACTGAAGCTCTGGTTGTATATTTAAATCAAGGCCTGTGTCTTAAGTGCTTTGTAGCCCCTGATCTGCAGAGAACGAAACTATTACCTCTATCATCGACAGATTCAGTTACCAGGTCTGTGGGGTCCAGAGGTACTATACCTTCCAAAATTGTGTCATACACTTTTCATTTTCAGAGGATGGGTTAGCGTGGACCCTATTCACTGGGTGCATGCAAATTTATCACATACTTAAGGACACTTAAGCCAAAGTGGAAGTGTTGTTCAAACAGTACTGGCAGTAAGGAAGGAGTTAGGACAAGAAGCTAGATGATTTCTATCGACAGTTCATTTAGCATAGGGACCTCCCAATGTTCAGGTCTGCATTGGAGCTGTACAATACGATCCTTTGCATGACAAAATTTATAAGCACAGACCACCTCAGGAATTTGAAAAAAATACCTTGTTTTGGGACACCTACTGTGTGTGAGACATGCAAAACATCTTCATATTTTTTGGGTTTTATAAGGGAGAGCTTCAGACACTTTTTATGTTTTTGTAGTTCTTTTTTGTAAGCATGTAGTCCCAAATTGACGAGCATCATCCATGTGCGTTTCTGCCTTGGATGACTTTTGAAAAGATGAAAGCTGTCCAAACTTGCCAAGGCAGTCTGGAGCCCCTATCCTACCATGTAAGTCTCAATCCAAATACCTCAAATTGGTAAGGACTGTACCCCGCAGAGGATCTTCGTAAGCTGCAATATAAGTCATATTTCTAATGTAAAAACTTTACTTTTCACTCAAGGTGCAAATTGATACAGTTTACTTATTCTGATTTGAAGTGATTATGTTTGAGGTTAGGATGGAATATGTTGCATTTGATCTGTTTCCATGTGACACGTTATCAACACCCTTTCATTGTATATTATAAGAAATACCTGTAGCAAGCTCCCTGCTTCGTTCCACGTGTTCAGGGAAAAATGGAAAAGACTAATGTAATGATGACGAAAGTTGCATTTGAAATTATTACTTTTTTTTAATAATAAAAAAGTTATTTGTAGGCTCTTAACAATCGACACAGGTTATGTCCTTTAGAGAAAGGCCCCCAGCCAAACCCATGATTATAAACCCCATGAAGGAATTCACTTGGCATTCCTGGCAGCTGCCAGTTTTCCGTCAGGGGCCATTTTTCCTCACTAAAGTCAGGCCAAAGCTATTTGCAGTGATGAAAAGAAAACAGGAGGCCATAACGGCCTCTTTGATACCCCTGGATGTGGAGACAAGAAAGGCTCCGGCCCCACTGCTTGGACTAATTAGTCTTTTTGATCTGATCTGTGGAGCTGATGTTCTTTTTTTTCTCCTTATTCAGCAGAGACGGACTCACCGAGCACAGTGACCAGGGCACTTGTGTTTGTGATTCCCTCGGTATTCTGGGCCACACACTCATACCGACCCTCATCGTCTTTCTTCACTCTTTCGATGATGAGAGACCCGTCTTGTTCCAGCGTGACCCCTGCAACACACACGTTCCGAGTTGATTGTGGTATTTTAATCAAAAAAACATGGCTCTCAATACGTTGGATAGGTTGTGTAAAAGAAGAAGAAATACTTTCAGCAGCTGAGTTTGCATCCACAAAAAACATGCATGTTTTACACACTCTGATCTTTTAGCAATTATATTAAATACTATATTAGTATATGATGTCATGCGGTGTTGACCTGAAGAATACCTGGACTCTCTTTCACTTCGACACCATTTTTGTACCACCGGATCAGTGGAGGAGGAACCCCAAAGGCAAAACAAGGCAGGACCAGCGTGCTGCTGCTGTTAACGTCCTGATTGGTCAGATTCTGGCTGAGCCATGGTCGTCTTCTCTCTGAAGTAAAATAAGCAGAAGGCTGAACCAGAGCTGGCACTCAACACAAAGTTTAAAACACACACAGATTTAACTGCCACAATTTAGTCGTTGATATCCTAAACGTGCCAATAGTTTAGGAAATTTCAAAATAAATTAACTAATTGATTTATAGGTGGAGTCTGTTCTAAATAACTTTTTATTCTATTTTAAAAAAGGCCTTGTGTTTTAAAGTTTAATTATTTGATGGACACCTGCTGCAAAACATCTTGAGCTTTTATTATGTATAAGCCTTATCCATTGGAGGTTGTAGGCGGAGCTACCAGAGCTCTCAATATGATTGGTCAGTAATGTACTCACTGTCATTTATTGGATTTATGCCGTCCTTATGAATAATTGTTTGTATACAATTATTTACTATAGAAATTACATTTTATTTATGGATTTTTAAATATTTTTAGCTAATAAAAATTATGCCCATTAAAACTTAATCAGATCAGTTATTTTGCTATTTATTTACAGTTCAGTTAAAACTATGAAATCTATAAATGATTAAAGGTATAGTGGAAGGTTTTTTTGCAAATTTTTTAAAAGTCCACCCTATGTTTGCACAATCCTGTACCCACTCCTGCTCTGGACCCATTTCTCCTCGTGGACGCTCTGTTTAAAAGTTACTGTTTGCATCGACCATACAACCATACTGTGCCTGAAACAACCTAACCTCTAAATCCCTCAATCACTATATAGAGTGGGGACTATATATGGGACTTTATAGTGAACTCAGTTAACTGACCGTTTGGACAGATGATCACTATTTTTTGCTCCCCTTTGCTCATGTAACTCCTCCTCCAGTTCACGCAGCCTGTGCCATCTTTGTAATTAGTCATTGCTGTCAGGTAGCGACAGCCTATGGTGACAGTGGGCCGCTGTGACAGCAATTTCTATAATGCTTTCCGAGGAGAGCTCTCCATGCATTTTAGGGAAATATCTGCCTCTTCTGAGGCCTTTCTTTTCTTCTCATACACTTCGTAGCCACTTTTTCTCTTATAACCCTCTGCCTTTTTCAAAGAACCGTGGTGAGAAAGGTGAGCTTCAATGACTGTCTGAAACAGCAGCTCACCACACATATACACCTGAAAGGGCACATGCGCAAAAAAGATAGCTAACGGGACGAGCATGACGGCCTTACGTAAACATATCACCAGAATGATTGACAATTAGGAGGACCACTTATTTAGATGACTCCACCAGAAAAAAATATCCTCCAATATAATGTACCTTTAAATAATTGATTTACTTATATTCTATGGCCATTTTAGCAGACTGTGATGAAGTTAGCTTGTTGTTTCCTTACCCTTCACCACTAAGGCAACTTTCTTGACTTTGGACTGTCTTGGACTGTGTTTCCTGAATGCACGGCACTGGTAACCAGCGGTGCTGTTTAGGGACACACTGTGCAGATTGAGGGATGAGGAAATGGAGTAGTGGTTGATCTTGAGGTTGGATAGATTGGTGGTGATTGTTTCATTGTTGGAGTCCAGCCACTGTATGCCAGTGTAGAGGAAACGAGTGGCCCTACAGGTTAAGTTGACGTCTTCTCCCTCTATGGCTGATCCAGGTTGAATGGAGACCTCCTCTTGGTGATCTAAACAGAAGAAATTGTGCATCATCTTCATAAATCTTCCACAGTTACAAATGTTTTGAAATGTCAGCAGGGCATCTGTTTTACAGTAAAGACGCCCACATTATGCACTAGCTATGGTCTTTTAACACATAAACTGCTTGTCAGAAGTGAAGGAATGTCAAATTTGCAGTTGTTTCCTGTTTAATCACTATTAATTGGAAGCACGTTGGCTGACAGCATGGTAACAGAGCTCCAACTGGAGCAAGGCTGACTATGTGACCCCACGGGAAACAGACTGTGCTTGTTTATTCGTTTTGCTGGAAAGCATGCGCTGTTCTGCAAGAGAAGACATCTGTTATTACAATTGTCCTTTTTTATTTTATTTCTTTTTTGTAGCATTCCATCACTCTCCATCATTCTCACCCGTGGTGGAGAGCTGGCCTGCTCCTTAGAATATTTCTGGGAGAATAATCCCAGATTATTTTCATCCTCACTTTAAAAGGGCTTCTCTAAATTCCTTTCCATCTGCTTTTCAGTAGAAATAATTTGCACAAGTTAAAAAAAAGTGTTTTGTTTTATTCAAACACCTCATCCCTGCTGTTGTTACATAACTGTCTCAGCGGACAACCTTTTGGGGAACATTTGGAAACACTCAGATGCACATAAAAAGTAAAGTCTCTCATGCACACACAGGCCCAGAGAGAGAGAGGAATGACCTGCTGGCAGCGAAGCAGGAATGTACTTATTCATAGCTGTTTTTAAACGCGTGCCATTACAGCCCCCCATATGGTTTAGGACACTCAAGCCTCTCTTCCGCATTCAAACCATTCAACTACAGTGGAAGATGTTTTCAATTAATGCCCCCCTCTGGTCTCTTCATTGCACAACACAATCTGTGCATTCTTTTCCCACTCTTGCAGTTTGTTACAGTATGTATTGTAGATCATTTGAAATAATCCAGGGTCTTGCAATTAGGGGCTCCACTTACCATCCACATAGAAAGGCAGAGTCAGGCTGGCCATGCCCATCTTGTTCCTAGCCTCACAGTGGTATCTTCCAGACACACGAGCCTCTCCAATTACAAGGGTGCTCACAGTCTAGGGTAGATAAGTTGGACAGATATCAGTAATAATACAGCTTATCAAAAAAGCTTGTCAGGAAAGCTGCAAACTGCCATTGCTCTCAATCATCGCCAGGTACATATCCTGTAGCAAAAATAACCAACTTATTTATTGTTTTATTTGAAGGGATAAAGCAACTCATATTTTGCATCCACAAAAACAGAAGAGAGATTTTTTACAATAGAAATAAACAAAATGCAGCATGGATTTTTATTTCGCTCTTTCTGATAAAACAATACTACGGTAAATAAAATTCAGTGCAACCTGTTACCATGAAAAATCCCCTAGCCTCTCCTGCGGTGATAGGGGGAGAAGTTAGTACACCCTGAAACAGATTGCCAGTCCATCACAAGACAAATAATCACCAATTAACAGATCAATTAGCCTAACAACTCTCAGAGACTGGATTTCAACCCAGAACCGTACGACCAACTATTCTACTGTGGACCCAATAATCAAACCAGTCTGCATCTGATTTATTCTCACCATAAATAAAACTTTTTATTTCCACAAAGAATGAAATGTCCATTTTTTCCTTATCTGTTTATAAACCATTAATGATATTTTAATTACCAACCATTAACCTTATTCTAAAGTTTGATCCTGATATAAAAGAAAGGCTATTTTACGTCTTGTTTCAGTATTTAGGTTTTTACTCATTTTTTGTTTTTGTTGTTTTTAACTTGACAAATGCATTAGACAAACATGGATTAGAACAGATGACACTAAATACAGAAAATCTGAAAACTCAGGTGATGATTTCTGCTATCTTTGTTTTGTTTGACGGAGATTTATTTCAAACATGTTGCTATTTGATTTATTTTTTTGTCTTCAAGTTTAGGATAACCGTACATATCCTCCAAGAGTCAATTAATTTTCAATGAGATCAGTTTGAAAAGAAAAAAATAAAGTTCACTAGATTCACCAGTTTTCACTAGAAAGGCATTAGCAATGCATCCAAGAACACATTAAAGGTATGTACAGTAGATTGATGTTAAAATCCACATGAAATCAAACTGCAAAACCTTTCTATACTGCATGAAAACCTTAAGTTGTTCTATGAAGGCCAGAGGATTTTGTTTTCACCAGGTTCAAACTTTGCAAACAGAGAAAAGGAATTACAAAATTTTAATAAATTATCTTAAATCTGCAGCCTGCAGTTCTCTAACTTCTCCGAAGCAAAAGAGACGTGGACAAAAATGAAGCACTGTCAGCGGCCTTCTAGGAAAACTGTGTAGTATAATGGCTGCTGGGACAGGTGTCAGATTTTAGTCCTCTTTGAACCAGGCATACAGTAACTGCTTCGACAGCTTCCTTTTTATAAAAAGTTTTGTTCATTCTGGGATCTATAATTATATGGTTACACAGGAATTACCATAAAAAATGTCATAATTTAATGTAACCATAAATACAGCTGTTTTCTAAAAACCTCAATGCCTTATTCTGATGTCTTAAATAAAATATAATACCAGCAAGAACCTGCAGACTTCCACTAATTAGTAGGCAGGGAGAGCAGGTACTATTGTAAGGCACTTTACATTTATCAGTAACTTGATGTTAATGAGCGGATACATCTGGAGTTTTAAATCCCACTGAGTCACCCTCAAACCTGTACTTTAGGCCTATAGTCGGGGTATAATGTCTACTTCCTGGAAAGCAGCACTAATGACACACTCAGTTTATAACAAATGCAACGTTTTAATGGCTTAGATAGACAAAATAATAACTGAAAGTTGGATGGATGCCAGACGGCGGTGGGTTCTGTTTAATGTTTTCGAGGACATCTGTTTTTTTTGGCATGCAGTGAGCTACAATTTGGAGGATTGTCTGGTGTATTCTGGGTCAGAACTTCCTGGACAGCCATTGTGTTCGCTCTCAGAAAAAAAAAAAAAAATTAACCCATTTCAGGCCCGTGGTTCTTGCAAAGCTTCCCGCTGAAAAACAGGCAGTCAGCTCAGAAAGATTAAAGCTGTATCATGTTGTCCAGTGCATGCTGATGTGTCATCTGTAAAAACATGACGGAGAGGCCTTATCGTATTAGGTTACCCTCCATGATGCAACCTGAGACTGAAAACATTCACACTCCTGAAGAGGTGACCTGACCAGACGCACTGTGACCCCTTATACACATGTCCCGCTAACCCCCCCCAACATTTTCCCTCTAACTTTGAGCTGGGCAAGCTTCGCCTTTCCAATGGGCTATGTGGAGGGCTGCTCTGACTGTGTTTTCATTCACTGGCCAGCACGATTTATGTGGGGTGACAGAGAGGAATTTGTTGCCAGCAAATCCCTTTCCTTTTAAATTGGTGCTTGTTATCATTGACCCTCAATCCCAACCCTCATAAAACACCAGCGACTGGCCGAAAGCGAGCGCGTGTAAATTAGTCGTGTCCCCCCATTAATGTCAGTCACATATTAGAACTAACACACTGTGAAAAATGTACAGTTTATTGATGTCCAGGTAAATATATTTTTTATTTTTTTTTAACCATGTGAAAGAGGATGAATCAAAAAGAAAATACAAAATGTTACAAACTAAATCAATGAATGTCTGGCCCTGTTTTGACCCAGCAGGCTGCAGAGTGTTTATTTTGACCTAATCCTGCAGACAGACTTAGATGAGGTTTAGAGAAACCTGCTTCTAATTATCTTTTAGGATAACAGTTAAAGTTGCTAGCTTCCCTGGGCATCCGTGTCTGCAGCTGTGGATGGCGTTACATTTTGAACTGTGGATCTCATACTGCGACTGTTAATATCCACTTCCACAAAGCAAAATTATAGAAAATTAATGTACAATGACAAATGTACAGTTTGTTAAACTTTACTTGAAAGGAGTGAAAAATAAATTTAAACCTGCAAACTCTGCTTCAGCATTTTTATAGGTTTATAAAGGTGTCGCATTTTTCTCTATACTTTGGCTCTTTTTTTACACCTTCACTGTCCAATCCTTGAACCCATCAGCACAGTGCATCCAGTGATGAAGCTGGATCTCCTTTTGAAGATGACTTCTTTCTCAACCAAAGTCTAGGAAACAGTTTAAGAGCTTGCAAAAGGTTTGAGATCTCCATAATTAACCTTTTGAGTCGTTTACATCTAAATATTTGTTATAAATCATGTTTTTGTTGTTAGAATCACTTATTTTTGTTTATATAACTCTGTAGTATTTTTTTATTTTATAGGCTAAGCTAAATAAATTTAAAGAAACGGAAGTAAATTCTAAACATTTGTGAATACAAGGGTCCAAAGATACAAACTATGATCTCTTCACGAAATCCCTCCCTAGTAGTGCCTTAAAGTTTACTGTTAACTGATCATAGCCCCACTATTACAAATACTGCTCTGAAAAAAAACGTACAAATTCAAAATACACTTCTTCAAGACACCAGTTACATAAAAAACTGTGATTTTTGTCACTTAACATGTTTTTTTAATCACTAAACATAGATGTTTTATTCATACTCTTGGAGTTTGGCAATACCCCATTGGAGACAATGAAATAAAAATAAAAAACATAAAAAATTCACAATTCATCAGTTTGTTTACCATCGCTAATTCTAATTCGTTCTTTGGAGGATTAATCAAATTTCCTGTCATGACTTGAAATTTTTTTTGATAGTGATAAATGACATGATAAATGCCCACACCTTTTCCTTAGCTTGTAAGTCTTTTTTAATATAAAAAGATAGATTTTTTAAAGATCAGCAGAATTTAAAATGAAGCGGAAGAACTCAGGATTTTGCATGGTACTGCAGATATGATTATATTTTCTTGGAAGGCTTTAGTCTCTTAAAACAGCTTTTAAACCTGTTTATGGTC
This sequence comes from Cyprinodon variegatus, assembly GCF_000732505.1. NCBI lineage: Eukaryota > Metazoa > Chordata > Actinopteri > Cyprinodontiformes > Cyprinodontidae > Cyprinodon > Cyprinodon variegatus. Next base: position 560,803 of record NW_015150838.1, read on the forward strand.
AAATAGCATTTGATCAAATGATAGCTGAATAACAATTCCCTGTGAATAACACAATTTTAAAGTAAAGCCATTGCAATAATAGGCTCTCTTCAAACAAAAATGCTGTAATTTCATTTTAATGAAAAGAAATGCACTTGTAGGATTATCAATCCCTAACATGTTAGAAATGTTTTCCTAAAATAAAACTTATAATAAAAAAGTAATTTTTCCACAGGATCAGGTTTAGCCTTTATCTGTGGGGGTGGGGGGACTGAAGGTCAGAGAAGCAAAGCACTAGCTTCAGGCATTTGGTTTTCACAGGTCAGATCTACAACTCTCGTCTTTCGTGCATCGCTAAGACACAAATAAAAATGAAGCGCACAGATGTTTCATAGTGCGATTTCTTACAAGCAGTGTGGCTGAATACATACAGACTTTATTGTAATCAGATGGCCTTGTGCCGCAGCCCTGCTCTTGTAAGTTTGAGCTTCAGCAAAAAGTCATTCAGATGTCAGTCAGATGTTAGAAGCAGCACAAGTATTTACAGCACTGCTGCATTTTTAGGGTCTGAAGAAATTGTTCTCTCTCAAACTGTCACTTGGTGTTGAAACTGTATATATATTGTATATTGTATATTGTATATTGTATATATATATATTAATAAAGAATTTATAGTACACACCTTGTTTTTTCCCTGAAGCACTTCAGTCTTGACATTTATACTCTTGATCCAGTTGTGGGAATTATCTCCTTGGTCACCAGGCTGCACCAGGATTGGCTTCTTGTCAGAAGGGCAGCTGCAAAGAAAAGATTTTTTAAAACTATCCTGCAAAATTCAGCTGGATGGAGTGTTAAGCAGCAAATATCATCATATTGTAAACTAGATGCATAAAACATTTAAATGGTTCTTGTCTGAAACATGTGTTAATCATAATCAGCCATTGTTTTTCAATGCCAATAATTTATCTTAAGAACCCTTTTAGACATGTGCAGCTTTACATCTCCTAAAATATGCAAAATATGCAGTTTTCCAAGCATTTTTACTAAACAGCCAGACCACAATTGATGACAGCTGTTGTTTTTTAACATAAAGTGGACATTTAATTTTTTATCCTTGTGTTATTATGTACCTTTAAATCGATAACTGCCCTGCTTACTTCCTTCTGCAACTCTAGTGTCTGACATCAGCCGTTTTCACTTTGACCCAGTCCGCTGCATGTGTAGCATGAACATTGAAAATATTTCTTAGAATCATAGATGTTTGATGGGGGGACCTTGAATCTGATGGAGTCAAGAGTTTAAATTGCATCTAAAGGGTCTTTATGTTTTAACAGCTGCATAAATGCAATATTGTTTAACTCTCAAGAGTTTAGAAGCTAAGTATGAGGTGGTGGGGAGTGGTAGGCTAGTGGTTTGAGAGCAGGGCGTTTGAATGCTGGACAGGCCTGCAAAACCACTGGTTTGAAATTTAGTGTACAATGTTTAGTCCCTGAGCAATGCTGGAGTGTTCCTGGGAGCTGCTCAGTGTGGCAGCCAACTGTTCCCTGAGACAAGATCATATTCAGAGGACAAATATTACTGCTGTGGGGCTGTAAGAGAATATTTCACAAAGCAAAGAGGAAGTTTTACATTTTTAAGTAACCTTTTCTGGAAGCAAGAAATGTATTGAACAGTTAAGTAAAAAATATATATATATATTTCTTTAGAACAAAAAAGTATATTTACATATTAAATGCATGTGAAATTAAAATTTTCACATTTAGAAATAGAAATATCTTAACTCATTGAACATTTGGCAGTATCGGCCTTCCATACATGCTCTATTCGCTTGGCAGTGGCACTCCTATTCTAAACATCTCAACCTTAATACATATACAATACATGTCGTTATGCTCTTGATTATAACTTTATCTAGCAAAAGTTTTTTAAAAAATTACCTGACAGAACTGCTGAGTTTTTTTGCGTCATCAGAGCGCTTGCAAACTATGACCGTCTGCACAGAGACTTTCTACAGGTGAGACTGATCCAAAGTTACGCTTTTCCTGCGTGCTCCTCAGGTGATAGCCAACGTACCAGCTCTATGTTAGAGCAATGGAGCCACTGGCTGACCCAGGACGACAATGCTATTTGAGCCACCCACAGCCCTGAAAGCCCTTCACTGGCTGCGGTTGTGACAAATCAACCTGATGAGCTGGAAAAGGAGGAAACAGCAGCGACAGGAAGGGCTGTACGGCACCTCGCACAGGAATTCCTAACCCCCCCAAACACACACACACACTCTGGCCAGAGAAGATAAGGCTGATCTGAAGCACCTTGACGGTCAGCCAGGGACAGCTGATAACTCCTCAACCTGGTGATAAAGATATCCCCATGTTTGACTGCTTTTCCCCTCTAAACCCATCACTCTTAAAGATTAAGATGAGATATGAGCTTGAAGGGCCACATTTTATAATCACAGCGCCATGTTTCTGCGCAGGGTTATGGCTGTGTAAAACAAACACTTTTGCACAATTGGCCTCCCACCAGGCTACAGTTGTTGCTCAGTCTCATTAGCTGGTCACCACAGTGTGGCCACTGTTCCTGATGCCAGCCTCGATTATGCTTAGGCCTGAACGCAGACTTTGTTCCACCTCTGCTTTGGTATAAAAAAAAAAACACGGAGCTTACATTTTTCTTGGAGAAAATGTATAAAAAACAGTTGCGGAAAAACTTGCAGATTAAAACCATCCAGCGTGAAACACAATTTAGTCTCCTTCTTTCCACTTTGTTGTTTTTGTCAGAGTAGTTCGAAGCTGATATGCCAGTTGTAATGGCCCATTGTTTTCTGATTGTAGCACTCAAAGGTCTGCTGATACCCCTGACGGGCCAAGACCCCAGTGAACGTCCCAATGTTTATTCTTTTAGAGGGTTCATTTTCAGGCCGGCATTTATTCGCTGAGTCACTCAATGCTTTTCAGCTTTATAATAGCTCAGGGAATCTGAGATTTAATATATTTTCCCCATGGTTCTCAGTCAACCTACAAGGTTTACTGACCAGAAATAAGAGGGCAGCTCTTGAAGGCGTTACCTTTTTATTTATTTTTTGTCTTTTGGTATACTAAATCATTTTGGTGATTTTCCTTCCTACAATCAACCTTTGCCAATATCTGGTTTAGCCTGTATGGTAGTACATTTGGTTCATCGAAGGTCCTAATAAGTTGAATTTGACATTAAAGCTTAATTTAGAGGTAAAATCACAGTAAGACATGCCAGGCTGGACCATCTGGCCTAAAATATATAAGATACATGCTTTTTAGAAGTCTTGCATTTTGGTTTTATTAATCCTATAAGATATTCAGAGCAATATTTGGACTTTACTAATCAACTCTACGTGAAATTGATAAGATGAAATATGAGTTTTACTCTCTGAAATGAGTCACAAAAACATCTCTATTTCACCATTACTGTAAAAATGCCCATAGCTGTATATTGGATACTTAGTCTCCAGGTACACAGTATTTTTATTGTTAAAACACTTTACAGTACAGTATTTTAGTGTTCATCTTTTAACTCTTCACCATTATGTTATTCTTATACATTTTTCTAAGATCCGTATTTGTTTGACCATTTTTCTTTTTGCTGCTTTATACACCAGAGTTTCCCCATCGTGGGACAATAAAGGGATTTTCTATTCTATATACGCTGCACTTACATGTAAATACACAAGTTTGAATGTTTAAAACCTGAACTTTAAACTTCCAGCAGGCATATTTTTCTTCATTTCTAAGACCAAAGCTACCAAACTGTGAATGAGATCAAGTTCAGATATTTGGAGAACATAGCAGAGACTGTGACTCACTCTTCAAGTGTCAGGTTAGTGTGACACGGCTGCCACAGCCAGGTGATGCCAGGTAGGGGTTGTCCAAAGGCGGTGCAGGTCAGCTGATGCTGCTTGCCAGATATGTAGGGCTGCAGGTCCTGGCTGGAGAGCTCCGCCTCAGAAATAGTCGGCTTAACTGGCAAGAAAGAAGAGAGAAACAGGTTGGATTGACTGTTATGTCTGTTGTGGTATTCCATAATGTCTTTTTAATGAAAGGAGACAGTTATGATGGATAGCTGTGGAAAAAGCATCATTGACTCCAATTGTCCTTCAGACACTTTGTTGAAGAAGAATGGCAGGATGGTCGGCGATCCAGGGGGCTGGAGGTCAAAGAGCGACCCTTTTGTGCCCCTCTCTCCGGTCATTAATTCAACCGTGTAATGAACAACAGACCAAGACACTGGTGCCAACTCAGGAGGTCATCCAGATCACTCACCACTTCCCAACAAGGTTGCTAGGAAAACTGTGAAAAATCCCACATCCAACTGCCAACCGTCTTCTGACAGAGCTGGCTCAAAACTTCCAAAACAAATGCTTCTCTAATTTGTGCCAGAAATATTTGTTTACTTTTGTTTATTTCTGTCTGAGTGCTTCATTTTATATTTCTAATAATGAAATGTTGCATAGAGCCTAACAGTCAAGGGTCATAAATAAAGTTTAGACATTCCAGAAGAGCTCTAAATTTTTTTCCGGGCACGCTAACGGCATTTCTCTGAAAACTTTAAAGGATTCAACGCAAAAGGTTAAGACCCATTGCCCCCCACCTCCCACCCCATAGCAAGCTATACCTCTCTGTTCTGTATAGAAAGCAGACTGCTTATAAAACGCTTAAAATATTTACAGTCTCAAGTGTTAACGGCCATCAGCATCGCTCATAAAGCCATCATACCTTGTGCATGTTCTGCACAAGTTCTGCACTTATTGCATGGGAAAATGTTGTTTACATGAGCAACACTAAATACACACATGTGAGAGTGCAAAATAAATGCAAGGAACAAGTGAAGGCTCTAGAGCGGCTGGAGTCTTTTAAGCACAATAGAACTCTGGCCATTTACACGCCGCTCCAAGCCCCTTCAAAAGAGCCTCAATAATCAACAACAGCTGCCCTCGCTACGTCAATCCAGGCCTGGAAACAACAAACCCTCAAATTCCTCTCATACTAGAGCTGCTACCTGCCGTCCAGAGGACTGAGCTCAGAGAAGCAGCAGCTGAGGCAGTCGGCCTAAGAGCCCATTACCTCAGTGTGCAACAGCACAGTGCAGTGGGGACCAGGTGCTCAAAGAATAGAAGTAACCTCAATTGTCCAACAATGGGTAAATTCAGGTGTAGCTGTAGCAATGTTAAAAGGAAATTAAAGCATGCAGATATAGAAAAGGGTAAAAAAAGATTCCAAAATATATTAGAAGTAGCATACTTAATTGTAAAGCTTTGTTAGGGGAACAGACTATTTACATAAAGAAAACAAGCACTGATTTAAACACCTAAAAGGGTTATAAAAAGTCTACCAGTGGCTGTGAGGAACGACATATATTAATGTTCCTGTTTGCATTTAAAGTCACCAGACTTTTACTTAAGGAGCTCTCCAGCTCTGCAACAGATTCATTAAGTGGGGGGAGACAATGTCCAAAACCAATGTTATTTATATGTTTTTGTTTTTTTTTTAAATGAGGACCTACCTTCTACAATCAGTGTGTAGCTCAGATTCCTGTACATGTTCTTCAGTCGGTTACCCAGTAATAGGGTGTAAATTCCTGAGTGCCTGTGCCTCAGATCAAGGATGGACAAGCTATAGTTTGACATCTTGTAGCATGTAGAGTTTTTCAAAATGCGGACGTCATCTTTATACCTGAAATTTAGAGGAACAAAAATGTTGCTCGTGATCATACAATGTTTACATAATGATCTGATGAACACATTTGGCACACACTTTTAACGGGTTAATATGGGTTAATACATTCAGAGTTTTACGGGTTGAAACATTTATTAAACATAAAATTACTCGCCAGATTTAAACCTGCACTGGTTTAATGTGGAATACAAGGAATGCAAAAAAAAAAAAACACTTTTGAACATTTTTAAACATCTAGGTACTTTTTGGCTAAAACAGACTTTAGGTTTAATCTAAATATTAGAAATGCAGCACAAACTGATTATAGTCTGAGTCTTACATCCTTTGTCTATAACCTATTTTTTGTTTTTTTTTTGTTTTATGGTGCTGTGAAAACATGATGTGAATATATATATATATATATATATATATATATA